>NC_064638.1:430465796-430768826 GCF_023864345.2 Schistocerca serialis cubense | reverse complement strand
CAGCGCCTCTCCTGGGCTCGTGACCATAGCGGTTGGACGCTAGACGACTGGAAAACCGTGGCCTGGTCAGATGAGTCCCAGATTTCAGTTGGTAAGGGCTGACTGACGGGTTCGAGTGTAGCGCAGACGCCACAAAGTCACGGATCGAATTTGTCAACAAGGCACTATGCAGGCTGGTGGAGGCTCCATAATCGTGCGGATTGTGTTTACATGGAATGTACTGGGTCCTCTGATCCTACTGAACGGCTAAGAGGCTGAAAATGGATATTTGAATTCATGGACTTCATGTTCCGAAACAGTGATGTCACCGGGCCACAAATGCTCGCGACTGGTTTGATAACACTCTGAACAATTGGAGCAAATGATTTGACCACCCAGATCACCCGACATGAATCCCACCGAACATTTATGTGACATAATCGAATGGTCATTTCGTGCACAAAATAGAGCGACGGCAACTTCTTCGCAATTCTGGACGGCTACAGAGGCAGCATGGCTCACAATATTTCTCCAGAGGACTTCTAGCGACTTGTTGAGTCCATGCCACACAGAGTTGCTGCATTAGGCCGGGAAAAAGGAGGTATCTCATGACTTTTATCACCTCAGAGTATGTAGGTCGATCTTTGGAACGTAATACAGTAATGGTTCTGCTTGGCATGGATTAGACATCTCCTTGATACGTTTTCGGAGGCACATGGCTCCAGATGCCTATGCACAGCTCACCCGATTCTCGCAAATTATGGGCTGGTAGGTTGTAGGCCCGGAATTGGCGGCCAATAGCATCCCACATGTGTTCAATCGGGTTCGGATCAGAATAATTCGTGGCCAAAACATCAAAGAGATTTTACTATCCTCAAACTACTGTAGCACGATTCTGGCCTCTTTATAGGGGCAGTTATCTTGTTGTAATATGCCATCACTATTTGGGAAGATATCGAGCATGACGCGATGCAAATGGTCCGCAGTAAAATTCTCGTAGCCCACAGCTATCATGGTGCCTTCGGTTGCTACAACAGATCCGTCCGATACTTTTCCATTGACCCATGGTCCAATCTAGATTAACCCGTACCCAATGCAGCGTAATTGACGATATCGTTGGGTTAACATGTGAATACGTGTGGGTCGTCTGTTGCGTTGGACCAAGTCCAACAATGTGCGCTGAACAGAGTGCTCCGAAACACTTGTGCCTGCATCAGCATTATATTGTGTCGTCAGATCTGCCAAGAGATCGCCGTTTATGCTGCTTGCCACTGCGAGGAAGCCTCCGACATCCACGTTTTGTCATTTGGCATGAACGTCTAACACCTTGTCGCTTACCTGTGGCTCCATTGTCCTTCAACCACTTTCCACGAATTCTCACGACAACAGCACGCGAACAGCTTCGCCGTTTTCGAGATGCTCGTTTCCAGGCGCCGGTTCATAACAGTCCTCCTTTTACCAAAGTCTCTCATTTCAGTGGATTTCCCCATTTGCAGCCCGTATGGTCGCTATAACGATTCCCTATTTGTCTCTGCTCAGCTTGCATATTTTCCTTAGCGCGTCACGTGACCTCAACGCCATCAGGCGGCATTCGGTCTCGCTGTGTGCAGTGGGCGTAGCGTTTGGCTCATCGCTGTATCTCAAAATACTGGATTCGATGCACAGTTATAGATGCATTTGCACCAATGTTTTAATTGGTTAATATCAATTAAAAACACAATCCTTAAATGAAAATATTACGTGTATAGACGTATTTCGACATCCTTTATGGATAGTGATACTAAGTAGCTTCAGAATGCTTTTCAAAGCGTCAATTAGTACAATGAGCACTGATCTCATATCAGGCTTCGCGGGATTAGTTCATAGCTCCTATTCCCCACAAAACATGTTACGTCACAACGAACTGAAGACGTGTTTCTGAATTTTAATAAATGTTACTAATACTGTGGATAATTTCTGCATGCGAAACCAAACGAAAAAATATGAGTGACACGAAGAAAACTAATAAAAATTAAAAAAAAGCTCATATGAAAAGAGACGGATAATTTCAAGTAATTTTCCATTGTAGCCGAAAATGTATTATGTTATTATCAGAACAAACATTTCGGTTGCAGTGAACAGAGACTACCGCCACTAGCAGGCGATTAGTTAGAGCGCTCAAAACCAGATTATTCCAAACAGCGTACACCGAAGAATTCAAAATGAGTATTACTTAAGGAGTGGTTTCACAGTTGGCCCTCTATGACACTGGACGGGAGGTCCTTCACAAGTATTCATTTGCCGCCGCCTCTACTCGTCTTCCTTTCCCAAAATATCGTGATGATTATGCCGCACACTACGGCAGGCATTTTGGTACTTTAAAATGTCAGGGAAGAATCAGATGGAAACACAGACCTCTCTGAAAGTATTTGTTCCCACTGTGCAGACCACTACATGGAAGAAAGGTCGAAATCGCAACAAAAATAGTTGTTAATAAATGCTCAGCTCACATTAGTCACTTCCGAGCGAACTGGCACTACGGTAAGACAATGGACGAGTAGTCGGGAGGGCAGCGGTTCAAATTCACGTCCGACCATACAGATTTACTTACAGCTGTGCTTTTCTCTTTTATTTTGATGTTTATATCCAGTACGTACAATAGATTTCGAGAAAATAGTGTCTCATATTCAGGTGCCTGTCAGGAGTGCTTCATAAATCGAATGCCAAAGCACCGTAGCTGTCGTTCCATCAAGGGAGCGCATATACTGGTGTCATGACGTCTCGCGAAACTAAAAAAAGATACATCTGCAAGGAAATTGACCATTGGATCAAATACGTAACTCAAAGTGATATGGGTATTAGGTACGCAGAAAAAAAAAAATTTTCGTGGCCTCTCTAAACTACTTACGGCAAATTAAAAAGGACCTTGCCTATAATCTTCCTCAATCCCATCTTGCGCTTTTTTCTCTGACTTTGTCGTTGCCGGGACGTAAAACCATTATCTTCATTCTTTCGACTGAGAGGCAAGTCGATTCATAGGAAAATGTGCTTTACGACGATAATTGCTCCAATATTTTATATGAATTCAGATTTAGAGAATGTATATGCTTCCGTTGGCCAGTTCAGTTCTGAATTTTGAAGATGGCACTTTTTTTCATCATCAGTCCTCTGACTGATGCGGCCCGCCAGGACTTCCTCTCCTGTGACAAACTCTTCATATCACATAAGTATTCTGCGAACGTCAAATACGAAATGCCACAAAAAAATATAAAATAATGAACGAAGCGTGATATTATGGAGTCCTGTGCTTTAGCATTTGTCACAGTGCTCTCCTGTATAAATGAAACGAAATTAGACGCTTAGCGCCGTCTATTTACGAGATACTATGTAAGAGAAGAGTGCAAACTGAAAACGCAGGGAAAGTCTTTTAAACATGCTTCAGTAGACGGCGCATGATTTCCACGCCTTCTTGTACTTCCCTCGAGAGTTCCAAAATGTGTAACAAGTGGCTTTTCTTGACTACAGTTCTAGTAGTTAGTAACCTAATGCTGTATTTGTGTATAAGTATTATAATAAATAAAACGTAGTGCCTCGGTATTAATGACATTTGGGACAAAACGTTTCTTCCTACTATTTTGTCGAAAACAAACTTTTTGACCTGTGGCTGTGTACAAAATACAAGTTTATTCCTGCAAAGAAGAAAACAGCAACCAGCCATGTTACATTACGCTCTTTATTCACACAAATAACGCCGTTACCGGTTTCGGATGGAGGGATTCACCTTCAGACGGTTTCTCAAGTTTATATCACATCTGTTGTTCACATTAGTTTCTGACTTTTTTTTTCCTCAACAATACAAACAACAACAAATGTAATATAAACATGAACAGCCGTCTGAAGATGCACTTTCTTTTGGCACTTACAATGAATCAGTTTCCTGGTATGACACAACGTTCATAACAAATTATTTATTTTATAATTAGTCTCATTCTTTTTTGCGGTGATGCGTTGTTGTGTCAGGATACCTTCTCAATTTTTTGGATGCAATTCAGTTATGTAAAAACAGGGATATATTTTATTTTATTCTCCAGACAAATGCCAGATTTGAAACTTAGAACGTTTTCGATTTCCATTCTTCAGTTGTGAGATTCAGAAAGATTTATGAATGACTGGCTACCAGTTCTGTGTCGCACTTCCGACGAAGATAAGCAATGGCATAATTATATCTATTGTCGTAAGATTCGCCGGTGTCCGATAGTTAACAGATCGCGGTGAAAGGGCCACGCCACAAAATTGCTTGTGCCAGCCTCACTATGCAAACGCGTAACGTCGGTGCGCTTTGTGGCAACTTTGATATCAAAAGCAGACGCAGATTTGATATATTTTCGCCTCACTGTCCTAGACTTTGTGTACTGGGTGCAGCAGCGTTGCATTGGCCGGCAGCCTATTTATAGTGCAGGAAGTGAGAGGTAACAGTAAACTCCGCCGTGTTCCACCGACTCCTCGCGTGAGAGAAATATGTGCACGTCGGCGCTCCTCTGAAGCAAATGGCTACAATATACAACACACGCAGACGACCTCGTTTCCGTTGTGTTCAACACCAGTATAAATTACACGTCATCGTGGCGACACCAGATGTTAAAAGTGTTGTGTATCCTGCAGCATTTGTTTGTCAGATCTCTGGGCACAGTAGAATCTTCTTTTTCCTAACATTGCGTAATAAGAATATCTTTTTCCCGAAATATGAGAACGAAGGAATTCCATAATCACTGTGGTTTAACTAATAATGTTCTGGAACTTCTATCGTCTTCAAGTGGTTCAAACTACAAGTGGTTCCAGCCACGTACTCCGTGGACACTGTCAACTGGTGTATACTTACTGCCTTTATAGCTATATTCGTACTATGCAAAAGACAGTGAAATGCATGGAAGTGGTTAGGTACCACTGTGTCACATATTCAGGCTGCTTCTCGTTCCATTCGCGTACGAGCGCGGGAAGAAAAACTTTAAAAGCATCTGTGTGCGCTGTAATTAGATTAATCTTGTCTTCGAGATCCCTACGGGAGCAATTGTATGGAGCTGTAGTATATTTCTAGATCCCCAGTTAATACTGATTTTCGAATCATTATAATTAGGCTTTTCCGGAATAGTTGTTGCACATCTTCAAGTGTCTTTCAGTTCATGGTTTGAAGTATCACAACGGTCCTCTCGTGCGTCAAATACACATATGACAATTCGTGCTGCCCTCCTTCTAACCAGTTCATTACCCCATGTTAGTCTTGCCTGATATGCGTCCAATGCATATGAGAAATATTTTTGAATGGTACGCATGGTGTTTTGAAGTGGTCTCCTTTATACATTCATTGCATTTTCTCAGTATTCTGTCACTGAATGTAAGTCTTTCGCCTAGTTTACCTCCCACCTGCCCATGCGACCATTCTATTTCAAATCCTAACAAACTGCTAATCCCAGGTACTAGTTCACTGATTCCAGTTGTGACTCACTGATATTGTAGTTATAGGATACAACATTTTTTCTATTGATGTAGAGCACAATTTGACATTTCTGAACATTTAAGGTGAGTTGCCAACCTCCGCACCACTTTGAATTCTTTTCAAGATCAGACTGGATATTTGTGCAACTTTTTCAGCCAGTAATTCATATTAGATAACTTCGTCATCTGCGAAAAGTCTGCTACACCCAGTACACAAAGTCTAGGCCAGTGAGGCGAAAATATATCAAATATGCGTCTGAGCTTAGTATTAATATTGTCTGCCACATACAACATGAACAACAACAATCTCAACACACTTCCCTGAGGCACGCCAGTACTTAATTGTACAACTGTCGATGACTCTCCATACAAAATAACTTTCTGCGTAAGGTTTCAGGAATTACTACAACCAATCGCCGTTTTTTCTTCCTTTAATTTTTATTTATTCGTGACTGGTTTCGAATCGCCTGGCGATTCATCATCAAATGGTACAATTCAGTTTGGAGTATTGCGGGGGTCGTGCGTCTGTGGCAAATATAGAGGCGAAAAAGTGAGCACTGTATGTGGGAAGAATATTAAGATTGTAAGATTAATTTGATGGTGTTAGTCACTGTTTTTATTCTTGTGACAGGCGCTGATCTGGAAAACATAATGTATGCTTTCCAGTATCGTTAAATGTCAGGTAAAACAGGCATTTTTCCACCGATGGCGACTCCCACATACTTCACAAAATATAAACAAACCAAAGAGTGTGGCTGTTGTTGTCGCCAAAGAGCTTTGTAGAGGCAAACTAAATTGCACCATCTGATGATGATTCGAAACCGGTCATGAATAAATAAAAATTGAAGAAAGAAAAAACGGCGATTGGTTCCAGTAATTCCTGAAACCTTTAACAAGACAGTCGCAGTGTTCCAAATCCAGAATGGATAAAAGTTTTAACTTTCTGCGTGCTTCATCTACATCCACATGTACATGGTTACTCTGCAATTCACACTTAAGTATTATTATGATCATTTCTCCCTATGTAGTTGGGTGTCAACAAAATATTTACGCATTCGAAAGAGAAATCCTCTTCCAACCAAGAAATCCTCAGTCCAGTCCAGAATTTTGTTTGAGATTCCATAGTTGACAAGCGCTAATTTACTGAGTCAAATGCTTTTCGGAAATGAAGATACACTGCATCTGCCTTTTCGCTTTGATTCACAGCTTTTAGGACGCCGTATGAGAAGAGCGCGAGTTCGGTTGTGCATGATCGAAGTTTTATGAAACCATGCTGGTTGGTACGAAGCAGGTCATTCTGTTCGTGACACCTCGTTGCTGTACAGTTAAAGGCACTGTCCTAATACAGCTGGGAACTGAGCCTGGTACCTTAACAACACGGCAGTGTACAGCCATTAGGTCAGTGGTCAGGATGACGATGTCAACAACACAAGCTGCGGGTGGCAATGAAAAACCTTTATTTATTGCTACCAGTTTGAATTGTCACTTTTGTGTTTTACGATGATTAGTGACAATCGAAACTAGTAGCAATAACTGAGAATTTCGTGGCTGCTAACAGTGATACAACACGATTCTCCACAAACATCCGCAGACAAAGTAGCATTCTTTCATTTATCATCGGAAAAAACCATGTTTAGTCTGAAATATGAACATAATAACAGATTTATTAGATAAATACTCATATTTTTAATATGCATGTAATTTTCTTAAATATAACGTCATGTTAAGTTGAACGGGCATTATACTCAAAAGCCCACCGAACTGATCTCTTTACAAAAAATAAGTCGTACAACTGAATGGCTCTGAAATTTTATCCATAATTCGAACGTTTGTTTTGCATATATTTAATAAGCTTGCAGTATGTGGGTGGCATGAAATAATTTGATGTGGCAATCACTGCTTTGTTTGCGAATAAAACTGAAGAAAACCGATTTATATAAATAATCAAATTTAAAAAAAGATATTTCTCTTATTTTTAATACCTAGTGCGCCATACACCATACCCCCAACACTTCGTCTACAACGGATCGATAGAGAACAGGGCTACAACTACGCTGACGTCACCGAATGTTCACCTACGCGTTAAATACATGATTCAGAATACACGCTGAAAAACGTTTCTAACGAAGTTTCCAATCTTGAATAATAATCAACACGCAGACATATTACACTGCAATTAAGTTTGGAGACTTTTGGGGTCATTCTAGCGCCGATACTTGAGTATGTATTTTCAGCTGGTTTTCAATTTTTATATATATATACATGTGCACACTGTGGATGATAGGCACCAGTTCTGCTAGACAAAGAGAGAGGTCAGTTGGAAGTATACATTCTTCTACAACGTGAGCGTTTTCCTCAGAGTCCATCCTGGATGAAACTTGAAACAATTCTCTTACCAGAGTTCAAGTCATCCAAGCCCAAGCTGCCAAATGTATCCTTCCAGTTTGAGTGCAGTGAAGGTATGAAGACAGTCTGCCACTCTAGTCGGAACAAATATTTTTTTCTCGGACAGTGACACCACTAACTCTTAGAAGTATTTGCCAGCTGGAAAGTAGTGGAGACAGAGCGCTATGCATACTTCTTGATGACAAGACATACTGATGGTTTCCTTGCGGAAATGAAACTCAGTAGCATGAATGTGTCAGCGGACAGTTTCACACTTTAAATTTTTCCGTTATAGTCCTAGGCGCGGATGTGGTTGTTAGTAATTAGTGGAATATACTTATCCTGTGGATAGGAACAAATGTTATCCGTCTTTTGCAACTCAAATTTTGTTTTCATCGAAAGACGTTCCCACCTATACATATTGGGCGTCATCAGAGGTCTATAAAATAAAGAAAATTATTTGATTTTGTTTCTCACTTACTTTCATTAACGTTTGGTTTTCGAGTGTATGTTGGTTCTTCTGCAGGCAGTAGTAAAACAAAGCACAGGTTTCCAAATGACAGTATGTCGCACTTATTCGTGCGAGATGTCTATGAAGACTGACTATACCACTCTCAGAGGAATTTAAGTAGTCATTTCCACGTAGTCCATACGCGATTGGAAAAGGAACTAATCCTAATATGTGGTACCATGCCAAGTACCGTTTGCCATTCAGTGCACGATACTGTCCAAATTGCGTACGCATGTAGATGTAGATTGCTTCATACTGAATTCAGTTCTTCAGGTACATGTTTGTGCGAGTAATACTCGCATGATTTGGCCTCAATAGTACAACAGAAAGTTTGTTCGGTTTTATGTTTTGAGTTTGTGTAAACAATAACCCATGTCTTATGTGTAATGCAAATACAGACTTTGTTTTCGAATCTAATCGGACACTGAGACTGTTCTTCCGGGGTGACGACGCTTGGACAGTGGCGGGATCTACCACTGTGGGAAAATGATTTTAAAAATTCAGAAGGACATAAAAACTAGCATGTTCTGCCTACATAATACCTCAGTGGAAAGGCGAATTAGAAGCGTCACAATATTACAACAAAGAAACACTTTTTTGATCTTCGAAACAATTTATATTTATTCACTAATGGATTTTCGGCTTCTTTTGCTATCGTCAGATAAAAACTCACTTCTGTACAATTCTGTGATGGCTGTGAGGCCGTAGACCGGTAACTCAATAAATAAAAGTCTTTGCTAAACATCAAGAATTATTCTTATACTCTACGAGGCACTTACGCAGTGTATGTGAATCATTTCAGGCCTTGAAATGTATTAGAAATTCAATAAATAAGCAAAGCCTTTACAACGCAAAAGTACTCTTTCAAAAACGGTCAAGTACTAACTAATTCAAGCACTCAAAACAGCGACAAATATGTGCGACGTTTTCAGTATGTCAGCCCACGGCCGGTCACGCAGTAAGAGTACCACTGAATTCCTGATTACTGCAGGGGCTGCATCTGTTCGTGAAATTCTTTTTGTAATTCCATTGTATTTAAATTTCGCGCAGATCCTACAGAAATCCTAGTTCAGAAGAATCATGTAATGACATGTATGTGCGCCAAACAAATTTATAATTTTTGAATTATTCTTCTAATAAAGTACTTGTTGTCGTTAAGTAAAATGAAATACAGCAATTACAAAACAAAAGTCGACTTTTCGATTGACTTTTCTCTTCGGAGCGACGAAATTGCCGTTATTTAAGGTCGTTTTCCCGGTATATTGCGCCCTATTTCTGTTGTGGGTCACATGTGTTCGCCAAGAAGTTACAAGACCAGAGTACAAAGGAACAAATAAGCGGCTACAAGTTCGCCACGAAGCATCGATGTCTGCCAGGAGGAAAACTCCAGGGTACAGGATTGAGGATGTTTTTGCATCAAGCCGGGCCCACATTTCCTACACAGTGGATCAACTGCTACAAACTGGAGACAAAATCGCAGTATAACAATACGTTAGCAAAAATAATGAAAGTGCACCGAGGAAACCAAAAACACTTTTGAGAGCGAAAGAAAAACAAAATTGGTTGCTGTCTGTTTATCAGCGTTGACTGATTATTTAGAACAAGGTAAAAAAAATTGGCTTTTATTGAGAAACTTCATGATAGGTTATTCGATTAGGGAGTGGAAACAGAAGCGACAAATATTGATTCGCAAACGTGCTCTTGCATCAACCGTTACTATCTTGAGGTTTCAAATTATTGTTTCACCTCGAATATTCTCCAGATTTAGAACCAGTGACTTCCGTTATGATACCTAACTCTTAAAACATAGATTGAAGGAAAGAATGTCTCACGAGTAATCTGTATTGAAAACGAATATTCCGCAAAGTTGAAATAAACTGCCGCGCGGAATTAGCCGAGCGGTCTGGGGCGCTGCAGTCATGGACTGTCCGGCTGGTCCCGGCGGAAGTCCGAGTCCTCCCTCGGGCATGGGTGTGTGTGTGTTTGTCCTTAAGATAATCTAGGTTAAGTAGTGTGTAAGCTTAGGGACTGATGACATTAGCAGTTAAGTCCCATAAGATTTCACACACATTTGCACATTTTTGAAATAAACTGTTACTGAGGGAATAAATAACCTGGCCACCATGCACAGAATCGAGGTGGGGTAGTTTTGCATAACTCAGTGATACAGACAGCCGTAAAGTAGATGCAATCACCACGGAGAGGTCGCGCTATACTTTTGTTCCTGAAGTGAGGCAGCTGGTTTTTCAGGAGTTGGAGCGGCAACTGTCAGGTTGATTAACGGATCTGGCCTTGAAACTTCAGCCAAACTGTTATTGCCATTATGATAATGCGAACGGCTGAAAGTAAGTGGAAACTAAAGCTGCTATTTTCCCCGAGGGCATCGAACTCTGTCGTATGGCATAATTAAAATGGCGTCGTCTTTGTTAAAATATTCTGAAGGCAAAACAGTCCCCTATTGGATCTCTGGTTTGGGACAGCTCAGCAGGATGTCCATAAGGTAAAAAAATGGCGTTATATGGGCCAGAGTGTGGAATGCTAGATCATTTAATTGGGTAAGTATGTTACAGGATTTAAAAACGGAAAATGGACATCTGAAAAGATATAGAGGAAATTAGTGAAATATGGCAACAGGAACAACAGAACTTCTGATCCGGGGAATACAAGGTTATAAACTAAAAATCAAGTGAGGGTAGTGGAGGTATAGCTCTCACAATGAATAAGAAAGTAGGAAAAGTAGGGAGCTATCGTGAGCAACATAGTGAACACATTATCACAACCCAGGCAGACACAACTCTCACCTACAGCAGTAGTGCAAGTTCATATACCTGGTTGGTTGATTTGCGGTAGGGGACCAAACAGCGAGGTCATCAGTCCCATCGGATTAGGGAAGGACTTGGAAGGAAGTCGGCCGCGCTCTTTCAAAGGGACCATCCCGGCGTTTACCTGAAGCGATTTAGGGAAATCAAGGAAAATCTAAATGATGGCCGGACACGGGTTTGAACCATAGTCCTCCCGAACGCGAGTTCAGTGTGCTAACCACTGCGCCACCTCCGTCGGTCGAAAGAATGTATGACGAGCTAAGAGAAATGATTCACGTAGTTAAGGGAGACAAAAATTTAATTGTTACGAACGAGTGGAATTCGCAGCAGGAAAAGGAAGAAAGATAGCAGAACATGGACTGGGGGAAGGGAATAAAAGAGCAAGCCGTCTGGTAGAATTCCGGATAGAGCACAATCTAATCATTGCTAATATTTGGTTTAAGAATCATGAAACACTGTTATATATGTTGTAGAGGCCCAGAGACACAGAGAGGTTTCAGGTAGCTTATATAATGATAAGATGGAGATTTCAAAACCATAGATTTTAAACTGTATAGTATTTCCAGAGGCAGATGTCGACAGTGACCGCAATTTATTGGTTATGAACTGCAGATTAAAACTGAAGAAAATTGCAGAAAAGAAGGAAATGGGACTTGGATAAATGAAAGAAGAAGAGGTGGTTAGAACTTCAAAGGGAGCATTAGCCAATGGTTGACTGAAACACGAGAAAAGAATTCAATGAAGTCAAAATAGACAGCAGAAGATCTACTAGAAAAAAAGAAAAAAAAAACGCGGCCCACCAGAAATCTTTGAACAACAAACGATATATTGAATTTAACTGAAGAAAGGAGTATCTCGCTGGAACAAATGCGTTGATCTGAATAGTATAACGTTCAGAAAATTCTTGTTCCTGCAAAAAGAGTTTTATTGTGTTTCTAATCAAACTCATTAGTTCAAAACAGTTTTCATGTAAGAATCACCTACCGCAGTCGGTCATAGCTCATTCCTTTTGTGGAGGAATAAGTTCCAGTGACTATCAGCAAAAAAATTGGCACGAAGTAGTGTTAAACTCCTTCACTTCCAAGGGCGGAAACGTTGTTTACAGCTACTTCCCAGTGTCCCACATATGTTTTTACTAAAGAGATCACGTTTCCCGCCGCGCGGGATTAGCCGAGCGTTCTGGGGCGCTGCAGTCATGGACTGTGCGGCTGGTCCCGGCGGAGGTTCGAGTCCTCCCTCGGGCATGGGTGTGTTTGTTTGTCCTTAGGATAATTTAGGTTAAGTAGTGTGTAAGCTTAAGGACTGATGAGCTTAGCAGTTAAGTCCCATAAGATTTCACACACATTTGAAAAATTTTGAACATCACGTTTCCCACCGCTATCAATGAGTAGGATAAAGTTCAGCACGACTGTTTATTGGAGATATACAGTTCTCTACTTAACAGGGAAATGGTCGTTTAATGCAATGTAGCTTAGATACTTGGACGATAACTTTCTATGAAATGGTTGAAGCTATTGTAGTATGTAGCGATTCACGCCACTAGCGCGTTCGTCAGACACTTAAAAAAGGGAGAAGTAACGCAGTGCCGACCATGTCTGTTTTTCCGGGAATCTGGAAGCCTGAACTAGTTTCGTTGGTGCCGCTGTTCCTGTTAGAGGAGTATCTGGCCTACATCGCTCAGCAGTGCCGACATTTCTGGGCTGCTCGCCAAATTCAACAACAGCTGTGCTTTCATATACACTTCCACGTAAAAGCTTGATAGCACAACAGGGGATTTGCCCCGACCATTAGTCATGCCACTGAGTTTTCTTACAAGTAACTACCTATTCGAGCAAGGTGATGCACTGACTTTAATGTCGCACAGAGAATAGCTCCACAACAGTAGTGTAGAAAAACACACACACACACACACACACACACACACACACACATACACACTTACTCTAAAATTCATCCCTTGTTTCGAAATTCTCTCCTTTCTTCCCCAAAAGGACTGACATTTTAGAGAACACAGCTATTTATGTGCGAGGACGAAGGCATCCCTCGACGTCAACGTTTCTTCCTTTAGACATCTAGCTACATTTACTGCCCTTTTCGACGATTCGGTCGGATATAATATGTGCACTTGAAGTAAATTAAAAACAAACTTTTCAAGCCAGTGTTATGATAAGTTAATGCAAATTCGCTAGTTAACGTGGAAAACGTCGCTCTTGATAAACTGTCTTCTGTCTCAACAGTATACCCAGTCGTTTACTTATCTTGTTACGCTTAAAACGAACAAAATTTCTTTATTCCTTGCACTTTGTTGGATCACTTTGCATGCGACGGTCGTTATTAGCATTAAAAAACTAAACTCCTCCCGAAGAGGCCATGAAGGTCCAACGGTAACGACTGGCCGCCCTGTCATCCTCAGCCCACAAGCGTCACTGGATACGGTTACTGAGGTGCATGTGGTCCGCGCACCGCTCTCCCAGTCGTATGTTAGTTTACGGGACCGCGATATTAACATTAGCGATACATAAAGACTTAGCAGTAGATAAATCATGCTGGATGATGCCTTGACAACTTTTTCACGAACTACACAACTTGGCAACTCGCCCATATTCGGCTAGGATAGAGCTTAAGAATGTATTTGGATAGCAACGGATTCTTGGAGCAAGCAGCTAAATTTGTCTAAGTGGAAATTAGAGTTTTGCTAGTCTCGCATTAGTGCAGCCTCAAAAGAGCTCATTTTGAACCTGTGGCGGCATTCAACAATTTACGATAAGCTGGTGAGACCTTTACTAGTATTTTGGGAGCTTGAACGAAAAAGGTTTTCTCACATTTTTCGGATTTTTATCTCATTATAAAATTTTAAATTTTCTGAATAAAATGTTATACATGTCACTTATAAACTCGCATGGGAAGTATTTTACTTTATTTTTTAAATATTGTCTTCACCGGTTGCAAAGGTTAAAATTTTCACATGCGTTACTTCAAGATCTAATAAAATTGGTAACTTTTTATAGAGAACGCTGTGGACTGCAGTGTTGTAAAGATGATATTACGTTTGGTAGCACTCTCGAAATCAACTCTTTTGCTTTCTGTATGTAAAAGATAATTTTATATGGTTCAAGGAGGACAATTTACAAAGGTTACTTCACCAGTTAAATAAAACAGCCAACCAATATAACATCTCATTACAAAAAATTATGAGTATGGTAATATCAAAAGTACCTATTGAGCTTTAATTTTCTAGAGGCTGTTATCACCAGCTATAAAGACTTAGCCGTGGAAGTGAAAAATCAAGTGACAAAGGCAGCATGGGTAGCCAGATCCCTGCAAAATACAGTATGGAGATACAAATTTATGATAACTGGGGAGAAAATAAAAATATATAAAACGATGGTGAACCCTGTTTTGACATATGCATCAAAAACTAGAGCAGAAGCGAAGAAGATAAAACAAAAACTAGGTGAAATGAAGGTAGTAAGACACATCCAAGAAGTAACCATTTTGGACAAAAGAACGAATGTGTCGGTAAGGGAACAGAGTGGAATACAAAATATAAATACACGGATGAAGACAAGAAAAAGAAATTGAAAGGATTATGTGTAAAGGGTGGACCCCACAAGACTAGCTAAACTTTGTAAACATGGACGATGGGAAACGACTACTTGGGCGAGCACCCAAGAGATGGGACAGCAGTTCGTCCATTACATCCACGGAATGAGACAAACAGGGACAAACCTGGCCAGCAGCAGCAGCAGCAGAAGAAGAAGAAGAAGAAGACTAAGAAGAAGGATCACTCACTCCTGAACTCACAAATCTTAAACGCTTATAAACAGTTAAACAGTCACTTCTGCCAGGTAGGGTAAGACTCCCTATCCCACACCAACGATGGCTGCTGGCCGACTTCTGGTTTCATGAGCTCCAAAACCCCTCAACGAAACTGTTTTAACATCAATGACTTTCAGCAAATCAGACTTATTTGGCGCACACAGGCAATTTCACTGGTTATTTCCCGTTCGAAGTAATAACACTCCACTGCAAAAACGTTGCTTCCTACAAGGGTTTTCGAGAAGTCTATTTTCAACAGGTGTTGGGAGACCCCTAGAACTCTGGAAATACGATTCGCCGCAGAGACAGGCTCGCAGGCTTCCATACCATCTCCAGGATGTGGCAGCTTGCGGGTCACGATGGTGATTGCTTGCAAAACACTCGTGTGCCACCTCTTAAAATACTGCTCGTGTGTGGGAGTCAAATCAAATAGGAATAACGGAGAGTATTGAATTTATGCACAGAAGGGCAGCAGGAATGCTGACAGTTTTGTTTGATCATGGGAGTGCGTCAGAGGGAGAAAAAAAACTAAACTGGCAAAATATCCAGATAAGACGTACTTACAGAATTTTACGAACTAACGTAAAGTGGTGAATGTAGGAACGTACTACCAAGTCCTGACGTATCACTCACTACCGTAAGGATGATGAAGACAACGTTTGGTTAAGCACAGCACGCACAGAGGGTTTTAAGCAATCTTTCTTCCTACATTCGAAAGAGAAGGAGCAATAAAACTCGTAGAATGGGAAGTAACATCTACAATACTCTTCACTGAAGTTTACAGAGTGTAGATGTGAATCTAGGATTCAGACCGCCCCTTTCCAAAGATAGGCTCTAGAAGATATAATAGGCACAGTACGACAAGGTGTACCCGTGGTCTAGGAATAGCCGGCACGGTAGCTCAGCGTGTTCGGTGAGAGGATTAGCTGCCCTCTGTAACAAAAAAACTGAGTTAATGGATCAACAACGAACTTAAAAAACAGATGTCTTACGACGTCCGCCCCGAGCAGATGCAACGAACAAAAGCGAACTAAATGAGATTAAAAAAAAAAAAAAAAGGTAGCGTCTTTCATTCATAATCAAAACGTCTTCGGTCCCGGGTTCGATCCCCGCCACTGCCTAAATTTTGATAAATAATCAGCATTGGCGGCCGAAGACTTCCGGCATAAGTAGTCAGCCTCATTCTGCCAACGGCCTTGTCAAAGAGGGCGGAGGAGCGGGTAGAGGTTCAGGGCACTCTCTTGTCCTAGGGGTGGGAAATTGCCCCTAAAGGAGGAAGAATCAGCAATGATCAACGACATGAGGATGCAGAAGGCAATGGAAACCACTGCATTAAAGACACGTAACGTGTATCCACAGGACATGTGGCCTGTAATTGAAGAAGTGTCATGATGATCTCTCCATTGGCAAAAGTTTCCGGAATAGTCCCCCATTCGGATCTCCGGGAGGGGACTGCAAATGGGGAGGTTACCATGAGAAAAAGATTGAACAATCAACGAAAGGATAACGTTCTACGAGTCGGGGCGTGGAATGTCAGAAGCTTGAACGTGGTAGGGAAACTAGAAAATCTGAAAAGGGAAATGCAAAGGCTCAATCTAGATATAGTAGGGGAAAGTGAAGTGAAGTGGAAGGAATACAAGGGTTTCTGGTCAGATGAGTATCGGGTAATATCTACAGCAGCAGAAAATGGTATAACAGGTGTAGGATTCGTTATGAATAGGAAGGTAGGGCAGAGGGTGTGTTACTGTGAACAGTTCAGTGACCGGGTTGTTCTAATCAGAATCGACAGCAGACCAATACCGACAACCATTGTTCAGGTATACATGCCGACGTCGCAAGCTGAAGATGAACAGATAGAGAAAGTGTATGAGGATATTGAAAGGGTAATGCAGTATGTAAAGGGGGACGAAAATCTAATAGTCATGGGCGACTGGAATGCAGTTGTAGGGGAAGGAGTAGAAGAAAAGGTCACAGGAAAATATGGGCTTGGGACAAGGAATGAAAGAGGAGAAAGACTAATTGAGTTCTGTAACAAGTTTCAGCTAGTAATAGCGAATACCCTGTTCAAGAATCACAAGAGGAGGAGGTATACTTGGAAAAGGCCGGGAGATACGGGAAGATTTCAATTAGATTACATCATGGTCAGACAGAGATTCCGAAATCAGATACTGGACTGTAAGGCGTACCCAGGAGGAGATATAGACTCAGATCACAATATAGTAGTGATGAAGTGTAGGCTGGAGTTCAAGACATTAGTCAGGAAGAATCAACACGCAAAGAAGTGGGATACGGAAGTACTAAGGAATGACGAGATACGTTTGAAGTTCTCTAACGCTATAGATACAGCAATAAGGAATAGCGCAGTAGGCAGTACAGTTGAAGAGGAATGGACGTCTCTAAAAAGGGCCATCACAGAAGTTGGGAAGGAAAACATAAGTACAAAGAAGGTAGCTGCGAAGAAACCATGGGTAACAGAAGAAATACTTCCGTTGATTGATGAAAGGAGGAAGTACAAACACGTTCCGGGAAAATCAGGAATACAGAAATACAAGTCGCTGAGGAATGAAATAAATAGGAAGTGCAGGGAAGCTAAGACGAAATGGCTGCAGGAAAAATGTGAAGACATCGGAAAAGATATGATTATCGGAAGGACAGACTCAGCATACAGGAAAGTCAAAACAACCTTTGGTGACATTAAAAGCAACGGTGGTAACATTAAGAGTGCAACGGGAATTCCACTGTTAAATGCAGAGGAGAGAGCAGATAGGTGGAAAGAATACATTGAAAGCCTCTATGAGGATGAAGATTTGTCTGATGTGATAGAAGAAGAAACAGGAGTCGATTTAGAAGAGATAGGAAATCCAGTATTAGAATCGGAATTTAAAAGAGCTTTGGAGGACTTACGGTCAAATAAGGCAGAAGGGATAGATAACATTCCATCAGAATTTCTCAAATCATTGGGGGAAGTGGCAACAAAACGACTATTCACGTTGGTGTGTAGAATATATGAGTCTGGCGACATACCATCTGACTTTCGGAAAAGCATCATCCACACAATTCCGAAGACGGCAAGAGCTGACAAGTGCGAGAATTACCGCACAATCAGCTTAACAGCTCATGCATCGAAGCTGTTTACAAGAATAATATACAGAAGAATGGAAAAGAAAATTGAGAATGCGCTAGGTGACGATCAGTTTGGCTTTAGGAAAAGTAAAGGGACGAGAGAGGCAAGTCTGACGTTACGGCTCATAATGGAAGCAAGACTAAAGAAAAATCAAGACACTTTCATAGGATTTGTCGACCTGGAAAAAGCGTTCGACAATATAAAATGGTGCAAGCTGTTCGAGATTCTGAAAAAAGTAGGGGTAAGCTATAGGGAGAGACGGGTCATATACAACATGTACAACAACCAAGAGGGAATAATAAGAGTGGACGATCAAAACGAAGTGCTCGTATTAAGAAGGGTGTAAGACAAGGCTGTAGCCTTTCGCCCCTACTCTTCAATCTGTACATCGAGGAAGCAATGATGGAAATAAAAGAAAGGTTCAGAAGTGGAATTAAAATACAAGGTGAAAGGATATCAATGATACGATTCGCTGATGACATTGCTATCCTGAGTGAAAGTGAAGAAGAATTAAATGATCTGCTGAACGGAATGAACAGTCTAATGAGTACACAGTATGGTTTGAGAGTAAATCGGAGAAAGACGAAGGTAATGAGAAGTAGTAGAAATGAGAACAGCGAGAAACTTAACATCAGGATTGATGGTCACGAAGTCAATGAAGTTAAGGAATTCTGCTACCTAGGCAGTAAAATAACCAATGACGGACGGAGCAAGGAGGACATCAAAAGCAGACTCGCTATGGCAAAAAAAGGCATTTCTGGCCAAGAGAAGTCTACTAATATCAAATACCGGTCTCAGTTTGAGGAAGAAATTTCTGACGATGTACGTCTGGAGTACATCATTGTATGGTAGTGAAACATGGACTGTGGGAAAACCGGAACGGAAGAGAATCGAAGCATTTGAGATGTGGTGCTATAGACGAATGTTGAAAATTAGGTGGACTGATAAGGTAAGGAATGAGGAGGTTCTACGCAGAATCGGAGAGGAAAGGAATATGTGGAAAACACTGATAAGGAGAAGGGACAGAATGATAGGACATCTGCTAAGGCATGAGGGAATGACTTCCATGGTACTAGAGGGAGCTGTAGAGGGCAAAAACTGTAGAGGAAGACAGAGATTGGAATACGTCAAGCAAATAATTGAGGACGTAGGATGACCAAAAAAAAACGACAACATAGGTGTGGCCAAGAAATGATACGTTACAAGGTGGCAAAGTTAGTAAGAGTTCTGGTTGGGAAATACAAAGGACCACTTACAGATGTCCAGTTTGCTCACTTTTTTGCACATCAGAAAGTTTAGTAATGGACGAAGTTCGATACAGTACGAAAGATTAACTTCAGAATTCCTAGATTTTTAACCCTCGCAGTTCCCTCGAACAGACTCCCCTATGGACGGCATTGTAATAACCATCCTAGGCGTAGAGAAATAATTCAAGGAGTCGAAAACAAATAAGTCATTTAAGTCATTAGGTCCGGATGGAATACAAATTCGGTTTTTAAAACAGTACTGTACAGCACTCGCCCCTTGCTTAAATTGCGTTTATCGCGGCTCTTTCGCCCAGAGAAAAGACCCAAGCTACTGGAAAAAAGCGCATGTGATGACTCCTGCATATAAGTACAAAAAGAACGGACCCGCAAAATTACAGACCAATATCCCTAACATCGGTTTGCTGCAGAATCCTTGAGCTTACTCTCAATTCGAATATAATAAATTTTTTTGAGACCGAGTAGCCTACGTCCACGAATCAGCATGGTCTTAGAAAGCATCGGTCGTGTGAAACTCAGCTTGCACTTTCCTCAAGTAATATACTGCGAACAGGGCCGCGAACTATAGATGAAGGGCAACGAGCAGATTCCATATTTCTAGATTTCCGGAAAGCGTTTGACACAGTGCGTCACTGCAGGCTGTTAAAGAAGGTACCAGCTTACGGAAAAATTTCACAGATATGTGAATGGCTCGAAGACTTCTTAAGTAATAGAACCTAGTATGTTGTCCTTGACGGCGAGTGTTCATCAGAGATCAAGTTATCGTCAAGAAGAGTCCCAGTGATATGTGACAGGATCGCTATTATTGTCTTCACACGGAAATGATTTGGCGAACAGAGTGGGCAGCAATCAGCAGTTGTTTGCAGATGATGCTGTCGTATACAGTAAGGTGTCGAAGTTGAATGACTGTAGGAGGATACAAGATGACTTAAACAAAAACTTCCAGTTGGTGTGATGAGTGGCAGCTAGCTCTAAATGTAGAAAAATGTAAATTAATGCGGATGAGCAGGAGAAACAAACCTATAATGTACAGCATTAGTAGTGTCCTGCTTGACACAGTCACGTCATTTAAATACCTAGAGGTGATGTTCCAAAGCGATGTTACATGGAACGAGCACGTGAGGATTGGGGTAGGGAAGGCGAATGCCTGACTTCAGTTTATTGGAGGAATCCTAGGAAAGTATGGTTCATCTGTAAAGGAGACCGCATATAGGACGCTAGTGCAACCTATTCTTCAGTACTGCTCAGGTGTTTAGGATCCGTACCAGGTCGGTTTCAAGGAAGGCAATGAAGCAAATCAGAGGCGGGTTGCTAGATTTGTTACTGGTAGATTCGGACACCACATAAGTATTACGAAGATGCTTCGGGAACTGAAATGGAAACTCTTGGAGGGAAGGCGACATTCTTTTCGAGGAAACCTATTAAGAAAATTTTGAGAACCGGCACGTGAAGCTGACTGCGGAATGATTCTGTTGCCTTGAACATGCACAGCGCGGAAGTACCACGAAGATAAGATACGAGGTATTAGGGCTCATATGGAGGCATACACACTCCTGGAAATGGAAAAAAGAACACATTGACACCGGTGTGTCAGACCCACCATACTTGCTCCGGACACTGCGAGAGGGCTGTACAAGCAATGATCACACGCACGGCACAGCGGACACACCAGGAATCGCGGTGTTGGCCGTCGAATGGCGCTAGCTGCGCAGCATTTGTGCACCGCCGCCGTCAGTGTCAGCCAGTTTGCCGTGGCATACGGAGCTCCATCGCAGTCTTTAACACTGGTAGCATGCCGCGACAGCGTGGACGTGAACCGTATGTGCAGTTGACGGATTTTGAGCGAGGGCGTATAGTGGGCATGCGGGAGGCCGGGTGGACGTACCGCCGAATTGCTCAACACGTGGGGCGTGAGGTCTCCACAGTACATCGATGTTGTCGCCAGTGGTCGGCGGAAGGTGCACGTGCCCGTCGACCTGGGACCGGACCGCAGCGACGCACGGATGCACGCCAAGACCGTAGGATCCTACGCAGTGCCGTAGGGGACCGCACCGCCACTTCCCAGCAAATTAGGGACACTGTTGCTCCTGGGGTATCGGCGAGGACCATTCGCAACCGTCTCCATGAAGCTGGGTTACGGTCCCGCACACCGTTAGGCCGTCTTCCGCTCACGCCCCAACATCGTGCAGCCCGCCTCCAGTGGTGTCGCGACAGGCGTGAATGGAGGGACGAATGGAAACGTGTCGTCTTCAGCGATGAGAGTCGCTTCTGCCTTGGTGCCAATGATGGTGGTATGCGTGTTTGGCGCCGTGCAGGTGAGCGCCACAATCAGGACTGCATACGACCGAGGCACACAGGGCCAACACCCGGCATCATGGTGTGGGGAGCGATCTCCTACACTGGCCGTACACCACTGGTGATCGTCGAGGGGACACTGAATAGTGCACGGTACATCCAAACCGTCATCGAACCCATCGTTCTACCATTCCTAGACCGGCAAGGGAACTTGCTGTTCCAACAGGACAATGCACGTCCGCATGTATCCCGTGCCACCCAACGTGCTCTAGAAGGTGTAAGTCAACTACCCTGGCCAGCAAGATCTCCGGATCTGTCCCCCATTGAGCATGTTTGGGACTGGATGAAGCGTCGTCTCACGCGGTCTGCACGTCCAGCACGAACGCTGGTCCAACTGAGGCGCCAGGTGGAAATGGCATGGCAAGCCGTTCCACAGGACTACATCCAGCATCTCTACGATCGTCTCCATGGGAGAATAGCAGCCTGCATTGCTGCGAAAGGTGGATATACACTGTACTAGTGCCGACATTGTGCATGCTCTGTTGCCTGTGTCTATGTGCCTGTGGTTCTGTCAGTGTGATCATGTGATGTATCTGACCCCAGGAATGTGTCAATAAAGTTTCCCCTTCCTGGAACAATGAATTCACGGTGTTCTTATTTCAATTTCCAGGAGTGTAGATAGTCGTTTTTCCCTCGTTCTATTTGCGAGTGGAACAGGGTACCCTCCGCCACGCGCTGTACGGTGGTTTGCGGAGTATCTACGTAGATGTAGGTGTAAATATCTTACGCCCACCTTTCGGATAACGTAATCTAGTCACATACTTTCTATATTAAAATTTAGAAAAAAATATTTATTGTGTTTAACGATTTCCTGTGCCACATTCAGTAATTGTTTTTAATTTTTCAGAACACAATAAGCCAAAAATTTAAGTCTTAGCAGTAAATCTGATATTCTGCTACAAATGTCATATTCATAGTTTCAAGTTCAGGACTCTTCTTACACATCCATATATCTTTAAAAACTATACTACGAATAAAACTCAACGATAATTAACGAAATCTGTAATTTTTTTAAAAAAAGTCGTGGTGATCACAGAGAACCACTCCTTTCTGAGTACACACAACGGAAGATGCTTTGACATTGCTAAGATTGTGCTAAACTTATTTTCAGGCTCTGGAACCTACTTCTATGTCAGTATATAAGTGAAAAGAATGTTGTTAGTAAAAGTTCAGAACAATTAAAGACTTTTGTTTTTCTCCTTAGGTTTTTATGCAGTACCCCCCCCCCCCCCCCTCCTCCCGCTCCCTCTCCCAAGCCTCGTAGTACGTGTTGCGGAAAATACGTTGGTATTTCTAAGGTTAATAATGGTTCTTCCTTATGTAACTTGGATTTGGGGGACAGATGATGTTGCCGCAGCTAAGAAACGCTAACTGTTATCGATGTTTCCGGTAGGACACGCGCGTGCATTGGCAGGACGGCTCTGATGACTGCGGCGACATCTCGAGCGAGGAGGACGTCGAGAGCGGTGCACTGGGGGCCGAAGCCAAGCAGAGAGCGACCGGCGTCAGCATCAACAGGCACGACGGCAGTCCGGCGCACACTGCGAGAGAAGGCGGCAGCGGCGGTGGCGAAGGCAGCGGCAACTGCAGCGCGGCGGGGGGCGGCGCGGCGCCAGCGTGCCCGCGCTCGGGAGAGCTGTGGGCGCGCGCCGACGTGGAGGCGGGGCTGCGCGCGCTGCCCGGCGCCGACGCCGCCGCGCCGCTGGTGGCCGCGGGCGACGCCGAGGCGCTGCTGCAACGGCCGGCCGACCAGCAGGACGCGGCGCTGCTGCTCGCCGCCTGGCAGGGCCGCGCCGCGCTCGTCCACCAGCTGCTGCTGCGCGGCCGCACCGACCGCCTGCTCGCCGCCACCGACGCTGACGGCAGGTGCGCCACACTGCTCCACTCTCGTCGATACATTTGTACACTGCCCTAGCGAATTACTGCGTCCAATGTTACTTTACCAAGTCCTATGGAAGACGTCTCACGTGAAAAAGTAGAACAAATTTCTCTTATTTCCGTCAATGATCACAAAATTTTTCGTCGTTAGACTAACGGTTTCGGTCAGCAATGACCATCTTCAGATCTGTTTTATAACATTTTCTAATATACTAAAGGCATAATGGCATAGTCACAAAATCAGTATCGTCACACATATTTAAAATATGGTGCAAACTAAGCCACACTGCCAGTGAAGTCATACACTACTGTCCACAACACATTATGACGTACCGCGACGCCGGTGAGGGCATATAAGCATCGACATACAGGATGAAAAGTATTTAAACCGACAAACTCTGGGAGGTTGTAGGGGACATCAAGACAAACATTTTTCCCTAATGTCATTTTTTCCTATGAGGAGTATTTAAACCAGTAGAGGAAGATTCCTCTGGCGGCAAATTAATTAAACCAACAAACAATTTTCCATTTCTTTATGACCAAGAGACAATACATTAACACAACCCAATTTCAATTACAGCAGATTTTCAAAAATGCCTCCATTGACACGTAAACACAGTCGGATCAAGTTCTGTCTGACACGGGCAAAAACCCCAGGAGTATCCTCAACTGTTCCTGCTGCTGCTACTATCACAGCAACCAGATCCTCTTCTGATGCAACAGGAGTTGCGTAAACAAGGTTGCGCATCTCTCCACACACAAAAAAGTCCAAAGGGGACATATCTGGGGATCGAGCAGGCCATGATACAGGACCACCTCTGCCAATCCACGTTTCTGGGAACTGTCGGTCCAGGAATCGACGCACACGACGACTGAAATGAGCCGGCACCCCGTCATGTAGGATCCAGATGCGTTGTCTTGTAGGGAGCGGGACGTCTTCCAGCAATTCTGGCAATGCTCTGGCGAGAAAATTGTACTAGTGCCTGCCATTTAATAGCCTAGGTAGCAACTACTGCCCAATTAAACAGTCCCCAACAACACCGACCCACACATTAACGAAGAACCGCACCTGATGAGCGCTAGTAACTATGGCATGTGGGTTATCCACACTCCAAACATGCGAATTGTGCATGTTGAAGACTCCATCACGCCTGAACGTTGCTTCATCGGTAAACAACACAGAGGATGGAAATGTAGGATGCATTTCACACTGTTCCAGGTACCACTGCGAAATCTGTGCTCTGGGTGGATAATCAACTGGTTCCGAGTTGTGGACACGCCGTAAGTGAAATGGGCGTAACAATTGCTCTCCAAGGACTGTTCTTACATTCGTCTGATTCGTCCCCATGTTATGTGCAACTGCACGAGTGCTGTTTGAAGGATCCCGCTCCACACGCTGCAAGACAGCTTCCTCAAATTGCAGCGTTCTTACCGTGCGACGGCGTCCCTATCCAGGTAATCTGCTAAATGACGCGGTCTCACGCAGACGTTGGTACACAGCTGCAAAGGTCGTATGATGCGGGACACGGCGATTAGGATATTATTGTTGATAAACCTGCTGTGCAGCTCGTCTGTTGTGGTACGCTGCGTAGTACGCACCAACCGTATCAGTGTACCTACTCCAGGTGTATCGCTCCATTAGTAATCAGACACAATGCACATCAACACTGGTGGACAGCAGTTGCCTACAACTGAAGAGTGTAATACGCTCTCTAGCAACTGAAGATCGTAATACGGCCTCTAACAACTGAAGAGCGTAATACAGCCTCCACCGGTTAAAACAATCCTCATAGGAAAAAATGACATTAGGGAAAGATATTTGTTTTGATGTCCCCCAGAACCTCCCAGAGTTTGTCGGTTTAAATACTTCTCGCCCTGTATAGGCAAACTACCAGAGTAGCCGTATGTCTTTCCGCCGTGCATGCGGTAAATGCGGAAACTTGAACTATGGTGACGCTATTATCAAATGTGTTCAAACAGGACCAACATGCTGTTATTTTTCCTTGGCTTCCGTAGGAAAACACCACGGGCAGCCATCGCAGAAAGAAGAATGTGTATCAAGAAGCATGTCTGTCGAAAACAGGAAAAATTGCGACGAGGGGTGTTGATGTATCATGACAATGCAAGTCCCCTTATAGCACATGCCGTAAGCCAGAAGTTACATATAATCACGTAGTATACACTCGAGCACACGCCCTATACTCCTGATCTCTCCTCATGTGTTTCAAATGGTTCAAATGGCTCTGAGCACTACGGGACTTAACATCTGTGGTCATCAGTCCCCTAGAACTTAGAACTACTTAAACCTAACTAACCTAAGGACATCACACACATCCATGCCCGAGGCAGGATTCGAACCTGCGACCGCAACAGTCGCGCGGCTCCGGACTGAGCGCCTAGAACCGCTAGACCACCGCGGCCGGCCCTCATGTGTTTATCATGCCCTCGGTCACTTAAAAAACGCCTTGAAGGGTCGCTGATTCCCGTCGGACGAGGATGTGCAGCAGGCAGTTACGGTCAAGTTCACGCAGGCCCGTTTTACCAGACGGGTATAATCAACGTGGTGCCCCGATGGGATGACTTCCTCAATGCTGACGGCGATTTTGCCTGATTGGCATACCTATTCCGGACCTTTTGATCGCATAACATTAACATATACCTCAAACGAAGACAGCGATACCAGAAACACCTGCACAAAACGACATAATCGAAAAATAATGCACACAAATTCCTCCAGAATGAACCCAAAGAAAATACTGTACATAAAAAGAAATGAATAGCACTACAAACAAAAATTAACACGGCCAAAACCTACAAAAAATAAATAACGAATAAATACCAAACAGTCAGTCCCATTACGACAGACCAAGCCACAAAAACAAACATGTACCATAAGAGTGAGCCACCGGTAACAACAACACAAACCCTATAAGAGCAAACGATTTGATATACGCAGCGCCTCAACGATGTCGCATTCGGAAGAAAGACAGCCATATATTTATGAAAACCAAAATTGTAAATAACATTAATATTAGATCCACTCACAACCATTGAAGCTACACATAGTTCACAAACACCATAGATTATACTACTAACTGAGACAACCACAGATAATATTTAATAACAGGCTGCCCTCAATGCCAGCGGCTTACACCCTTCGCAACGTAAACTCACGACGTCACACGCGACGCCATGGATCAAAGCAGACGCTTGGAATCGTACACTGCGCTTGACCCCTGCTAGGTGATGAGCTGGCGGAAGGCCTGCGTTTCTCTGTTATCAAGGAAACGTCTGGAACAGGGCCTGTGACCGCTGTCTGCCTTCTCTTATGCGGCAGTGTGTCTAACTGCAGAAACTTCCTGAAGAATGATCAACGTCCCATGTCGTTCGCACGCAGAAACAGCAGCATGGAGGCGGTGGCTTCTGCCGAGTGGCTGTATCGGCAATGGTCAGTAGTCGGATACCAGTGCTCCGTCGAATGACTTGACTGATGCCTTGTTCTATTCCGTTACATACACTGTATGATCAGAAGTATCCGGAAACCTGGCTGAAAATGACTTACAAGTTCGTGGCACCCTCCATCGGTAATGCTGGAATTCAGTATGGTGTTGGCTCCGCTCCGCGGAGCGCCCCATTCTGCTCTCACACGATGTCTAATAACTACTGAGGACGCTGATATGGAATACCTGGCAGTAGGTGGCAGCACAATGCACCTAATATGAAAAACGAATGTTTTTGGGGTGTCCGGATACTTTTGATCACATAGTGTACCACATCGACGGTTCTACACCTTCAGAGTGGCGCTGTCTCAGCATCCAACAACACATCCTCACTGGCTTCATCAGGAGCCATTTCTGTAGGAATATTCCGGGAGAAAGCGACAGCTTGACTACTTGCACTGTTGCAAAGGGACACATCTTGGATCTTGTCACAACTTCTTGTGGCGTTTCTCCACCTGCAGCAGTTGTTAGAACGTGTTAATCAATAATACCTAATGAACTATTTTGACTGCTACTGACTTCATTTATTGTCTAGAGATCTCTTATATTTTGATATTGATCTACTGTAGTTGTCGATGTATACTTCCCAATCACATTAATACGATCATCCGTCAAAAGCGGAACTAACCACCTTTTCCAGCGTGGACCACTGCGAGAAGTGCAGGAAGAGTATCAATGACGTTCTGGAAGGTACTGACAAGGATCCAGAGCCTTGCTGACTCTAGTGCCGTGGCAAGCTGCACTAGGTTTCTCGGTCGAGGATCTATGACGCGAAAAGCCCGACAAGGTGGTCCCACACATTCCCGATTGGATTTATATACGGGGAGTCCCACGGCCACAGAAATATGATAAAACTCGTCCTAGTGCTGTTCGAACCACGCACATACACTGAGATTTGTGTGATACAATGCATTGTCTTGCTGGTAGATGCCATCGTGCCGAGAAGAAACAAATTACATGTAGCGGCGTGCATGGTCTCCAACGATAGATACATACTGGTCTTGATCCACTGTGAGTTCTAGACTGAAGATATCGGCCAGGGAAAAATTCCCCACGCTGTAACGCTCCCTCCTCTGGCCTGGTACGACGATTGTTGCACGGTCTTCACTTTCAGGCGTTCCACACTATACACAACAACGGCCATTTACCGAATGGAGCATTAAACGTGATTCAACTGAAAAGGCCATCTGTCAACACTCAGTGGACGTCCAGTTGCAGCACTGGCGAGAAAATTCCGGCGTCCGTCGCCGATGAACAGCAATGAGCATGGGTGCACGAAACAAGTGCCTGCTGTGGAGGACCATACGCAGCAACGTTTGCTGAAAGGCCGTTGAGGGGACTTTTAATGTAGCCCCTTGGTCCATCTGGGCGCTCAGATGCTCAACAGTTGTACATGCCTTCGCCCATGCACATCTCCACAGCTGCAGTTCATCCCTGTCATGTATGGACCATGGTGTACAACAGTCGCCTCGGCGCCAGTTTTGGATAGCGCCATTTTGTCGTACACAGTGTACATTAACAATTGCAACATGCAAACAGTTTACAAATGAGCTGTTTTGGGAATGCCTCCACACTTCACTCAAAAAACCAAAGATCATGTCCTTTTGCACGTCAGAAAACCACTGTTTCCGCATCGCGACGACTGCACTGTTTTCCACAGCACTCCGACATGCTTCATACACCCTCCAGTGCTAGTCCTACCACCTGCTGCCAGTGACTAGTTATCGCACGTTTACTTCGAACATAGGCGGTGGTGACAATGTCGTTGGAACTGTATTCCTCACTAGAGTTTCAAGCAACTTGTAACGCAGCAAAATATTACGAATCGTCATCTTGCATTAAAAACGTACCTTGCCACGGAGGTAGGAGCGGATCAGATTTTGGTTCTCGCGCTCGTGCCAGGCGAGCCATGTATTTGCTTAACGCTACGTGCAGCACTTTACCCATACATTCTATGAATCTGAAGAAGTACTATTATAAATTAAATGTTCTTTTTGATGCCTCGTATAACATATTCTATGGATAAAACAACCATACTGTTAAAGTTTCAAATCAGTAACTTCCACAGTTTCGAAAATATAAATTTTTTACCTGAAATACATAGTAACCGTGATGGCGTTGTCAAACTGAATTAGGGACTGTACGGTATTCATCAATAGTATCAATTTAATTTTCTGGAATTTTCTTTAGTTCCATTGCCACAGATTTCGGAAGTGATTAACAGTACACTGGAAAATTATTACATCTTTGTGTCTTGGTTGTGTGAGTGTTTTTGAGAGACATGGTGAATGGAGGGCAAACGTAATGTGAGAATGTGATATCTTATTGAAACTATGTCAATGTAAGCGTGAGAAACTCGTTGTGTAACAGGGGAATTTGTGACATATGTCCAAGTGAGCTTGATTTTGTAAAAGGCAGCCGGAAGGGGCGCTGGGCATTAAATTTATTAGTAATTTACTTTGTGGAAAGGCATCGTATTTTGTTTTCATTAAAATTTATCTAGTTTCGGAATTACGAGATTTATAGTCTAAATTAAGTGTGGTAATCCGATTGGCAGACATTAGAAATACCGCGAGTATAGAAGTGCTCGAGGTGGTCTGATTTGCTAATTATCATACTAGCCAATTTCCCGCTCATTTGACTAGGGCTTGGTGCCTCTGATCTATGAGTCGATATGTCGCTCGGGAGCCACTTCTGGTAAACACCTTTGTTCAATCGCGCTGATAAAATTTGTTCCAAAATGAAGAAATCCGCGCGTTTGATCGGTTCTCGTGTGTTGATGAAAAGCGACGACAGTGTTGAGTATTTTGAGAAAGTTTGAGTCATGTGAGTGATTTATTTTAGGTGATTTCGCGCATGAACTTCTCAAGTCGTAAGTAAACTCCGCGTGGCGTGTTTCGTCCAAATTACGAGACATTATGGCGAGCACTTCTGTGCCAGAAGATTACTGGACGATTGACTGTGTTAACTCGCAAGTAGGCGTGGGTCAGTGACTGTTTAGGACGTTTAAGATATCGGGCTGGACTAAACATCTTCTGGCTCCTTTTGGGTGTGAACTTATTACAGAGACAGTCAGTAACATTTCATAATTAGCGTTGGGATATTAAATAAGGACTTGATAGCCTCTTTCCTTGTTTTAGAGACAATAAACCAACTAAAAGAAAATTTTAGACATTCGATAGTTTAACTAACTTTCAGCTACTGCCCATGGACTAGAGTTACGTGATCTTTGCCTGGTAGGTATTTAATCGGATTTTTTTTCAAGGCTGCTTTTGCGGCTAAACCAGTATCTACCACCGCAGGCTCAAGCGACAGATAATCTGAAGACTATCCGGTAGGTGGAAAGACTGTATAAAGGATAGTGAGAGAGCAACCTGCTCCGCTCATAAGATGCATTTAGCGACCGCGAAAATAAAGTGCACAGTCGAATGAAAGCAGCAGTGTAAAATCCGCGTTGGAAAGACACAAGCTTGTGCAGATAGACTTTTGAACTGAAGCGATAGGACGACGACTTAAACCCAGAGCAGAATTGTGAACAATATTAGCGGAGGTTCAGGACAGAGCAGGCAGAGAGGTCAGCGAACTTCAGGAACGACGACGATAGCAGCTGGGGTCCGCCGCTCGTGGTCTCGCGGTAGCGTTCTCGCTTCCCGAGCACGGGGTCCCGGGTTCGATTCCCGGCGGGGTCAGGGATTTTCACCTGCCTCGAGATGACTGGGTGTTTGTGTTGTCCTCATCATTTCATCATCATCCAGCAAAGTGGCGAAATTGGACTGAGCAAAGAGTGGATACTTGTACGGGCGCTGATAACCACGCAGTTGAGCGCCCCACAAACCAAACATCATCATCATCATCATAGCAGCTGGCAGTAGTGTCCGCAGCACATCAGCAGCAGGTGCAGTTGGCAGCCGTGGATGGTGCTGTGGGGTCTAGAAACTGGAATGGAACTGGCAGCCTTTGGCGGACGGACTCGCAGAAGTAGAGAAAGAGCTTAGTAGTATTTTCATTTGGTGTGTATGAGTGTGTGCGTGTGGTGGGGAGAGAGGGGGGGGGGGGGTGGAAAGAAACTTGTCAACATGGGGAAAAGTGAGAAGCCTGTAATAAGAGAAAGGAGGAGGTTGTTGATTTTGCTGATGCAGTATGTGCAGATGATAATAGGAGAGGAAATTTTAGTTTTGATGTGCCTCAGATTAATGACACTGGTTATTCAAATTAGGTATCTGATTCTTATGGGTCAATTAATGAGAAAAATACGAGGAAAGCTGATGTTAAGTTGGCACCTGGCCTTTTGAAGGAAAAATGAGGGAATCATTTTTGAAGTTGATGAGAGAAAAACATGTGCTCTTGTTCAAGTAATAAGTAGGGGACAGACACCCGGTCCTAATGTCAAATTAGTACAATTTACTGTCACTGAGGCGAAAATAGAGCCAGCATTGGCACCTTGTGAGCAGAATGTTTGCATTGAAACCATGTTCCAAAAGATTATGAAACAGACGGAGGGTATTAACAGTAAAATAAATGATCTTGGGTCTGAAATTAATAGTAATATGAATACAAAAATAGGTGGACTGTGTAATAAAAAGGATAGTAAAATAAGTGGAATAGTTTCTCATATGAATCAGGGGTTTTTAAACCATCAGGACAGTTTGAAAATAAATTTGAAAAGGAAATTCAGGAGGAAATGAATCACAGAATTTGAGGCTTAAGTGATTCTGTAAGAAAATGATGTGTCACAGCTTAACGAAAACGCGAGAGGACAAATTTGCCATGCGAAACAAGAATGCAAGAATGATAATAATGAGCGTATGGCATTGGTGGCCAGGAGACCCCTCGCCCCTCGCGGGGCGGTTCGGCCTGCCGCTCCTCAAGTTCTTTAACGCCACTACGGCGACTTGCGAGTGAATGAGGATGAAATGATGATGAAAGACACACAACACCCAGTCATCTCGAGGAAGAGACAATCCCCGATCCCGCCGGGAATCGAAACCGGGATCCCGTGCGCGGGAAGCGAGAACGCTACCGCAAGACCACGAGCCGCGGACAATGCAAGAATGATATTGTAAAACTAAAAGGTGAAGTAACTAATCGTATAAAGCAAGTTGCTGAAGACAGTAATCAGCTATGTGAACAGTTAAGTGCTGACTTGACTAAAGTACAGGCCCGAGTAGATCATGTTGAAAAACAGTGTAATGAGGAACATAAAATTCTGGCTAGTAAAATTAAGGAGGAAAGTGACAAATGTAAAATTTTTGGAGGGCAGGTGTGTGCAAGAATGACTGATTTAGAAACTAACTTGTTAGAATTTAGTACAGTAGTGAATGGTAACTTACAAGAGCATGACACTAGACTAACAAATGTAGAACAGAAAATTATTAACTGTAGTAGTCGTGTGATGATAAATAGTATCGCAGTCATCTAAATTACCTATGATAACCGCAGACAGTTTTTGAGATTTGATCCCAATAAGAGTGTGCATCGCAAAGAGTTCTGGAGTGATTTTGAGAATGTGTTGCCTAGGTCATGGAATGACGACAGAAAATAGGCTTTGTGGCATCTAATCTTATGGGAGAGGCATGTGTTTGGGGAAATTTAGCTGTAGACAATTATAGCAACATGGGAAGTTTTAAATAGGCGTTCTTTCAGGAATTCAGGGGAAAAAGAAAACAGATGGAAGTATTAAACAGCTTTTGGTCAAGTGAAATGTTTAACCCAAAGAAAGACACTTTTAAGAGGTTTGTGCAGACGTGGCTGTTTTGTTTTACATGACTACCAAGTTAGAAACAGAACAAATTATAAAGGAGTTAGAAAATAAGTTGTATTTGTAGTGGCGAAATAAAATAGTTTCTGCGCCCAGATAGGACACAAACGAGTTCACTGGTTACTTGAAACGCGTAGAGAATCTTCTGAAAGGAGTGGAAAACTAAAAAAGATATTATTGGGCTCCTACATGGCAAAATGAAGTGAAAGTAAACAGAGTAGGTGGCAGAGAGCTATCACAGAGAGCACTGTATGTGCGGAAAGTATAATAGAGGAGGAAGATACACCGGCAGACGAACTTTTAGGTAGAATAGAGGAGATTCTATCTGATAGCGGTGGAGCAGTTTCAGATGTTGAAGAAGGTGTAAGTAGAGTGTAAGAAAGCTCATGGGATAATGATGCAGCTACAAAAGTATATGAAGCTGGGAGTTATTTTGAAAATTCTGACAACATAAAAGGAAGTGCTGCCGAATCTGAGAGGATTAGAGAAGGTAAATTTTTGGAGAAATGTTTTGACTTCTCACTAGTAGACAGAATAATTAAAGTTGCCACAATTAAATTAGAATAAGACCCGATAAATATGTGTGTTATTTCCTTAGAAGGTATAGGAGTGGACAGACATGAGGTAGTGCGAGATTTATTGGAAGAACCAGATACTGAAACTGTTGAAGGATCATCAGGGCAACTGATAATAGGGGTTAACTTTTTCTAAAGAAAAAGTTCCTTGCTCACTTGATAGCGGTTCAGATGTATGTGCAGTATCAAAAAATTTTGTAGATGCTATTTCCAATCGGAAAGAAATAGTTATTATGCCCGTCTCCACAATAAACATTCTAGTAGTCACAGATAAAAGCGAGAAAGCAGTAACTCATGAGGTCATGTTACCTGTAAAGATTCAGGGTGAGCAACTGCACCAGAATTTCATGATAATTTTCGGGTTGAGGGTAGAAATGTTGGCTGGGTCAGTTTTTCTGCAAAAATACAAAGGGGATATCGATTTTACAAATATCGAAGCTGTCGTTATAGTAAATGGAAAGCACTTGGCAGTGCCATTTGCAGGAAGAAAGCGATATCCGGCAGGAGAGGAATGTGATATTCCTATACGTTGCTGCAGGAAAAAAGGGGATATAGTGTGGAACAATGAATATGGAGAAAGGAAGGTTATTGACCTAAAGAAGTATATACAGACAGAAGTAGGGACAGCAATAGCTAACTGGCCTCAGGGCAAGTGCATATTTGCTACAATAAGTGTTTGACGAACGTCAGGCATCCCGAGTTGTTAGCAATATTATTTCCTTTTCGTTTTCGTGTCGTCAACCTACCTCTTCTTCATTCAGAACTTCTATTATCATCTGTTCTTTCTTCGCTATCTTATATACAGTGCACATATTTTTTCGTAGGATATAAAGAGTTATTGACAAATAAATTTCAGTATGAAATAAAGTTACTAACAGGCTAAAGGAATGATTGAAAAGAATACATGAAAGTATAATAAGGCAATGTAAAATGGAAGTGTGGTGACATGTGTTTCTACCTGTTTATTTAAAAGTTTCAGAACAGAGGAAATACTGTTATGACTGTCAATGAACAAGCCAAGAGATTCAGTACAGATGTAAAGGTGAACATTTGTATTTTGTGCAAACTGCCAACTGAGGCACTTACTGTAAATGTTCAAAACTTTGTCATTTATTGTGTATTTTTTAATATATATATGTATGTATGTATATATATATATATATATATATATATATATATATATATATATATATATAAGCTTATGAAACAGCAAGTGTTACCCTTTATATGTAAAGATTTTCTAAAAATTATGAAATGTAGTTAATAGTATTTGAGAGTAATGTTGGAAAAAATATGATCAGAAGCCAAGAACTTGCACAGTGAAGAATGAATGTTTTCCCAGCAGTAACTTGCTTGAGTATATTTGAGTCTGAAATGCCTTTCAATAACTGCTGTTTTTAAATCTGACTTGGGTAAAGATAGGGGTAGTTAGAATACCATTTACTTTAGATTAGTGTAGATTAGTTCACGTTTTACTGAAATAAAAGTTTTTTTCTGAAAAAGAATTTATTCAGAATAATAGTTTAGTGGAATAATGTTACTACTGGATACATAGTCAATGATAGCCAGAGAAATGTGTTTGCAAACACACCTATTATGACCAGAAACAAATAGCGTATGTATTTGGAAGAAATACTTATTATTTGGCTTAGACGTACTGGATTTTGCAGATACGCCAATTCTGGAAACCGGACACGAGACTCACTTGTACCTTACAGATGATTGGACGTTGATGTTTGTAAAGCACCCAGGAGTGGAACTGATATAAGAGTAAATGTGAAAATAAGTACCCACACTGTTTCATCGAAAATGAAAATATGTCATTTATATAGACGATCACCATATTGCAAAAAAATTTGTGACATATAGGAAATGGTTCCCCTGTCACACTATTGTTAAACAGGACAAGGATGCCAATAATAGCGCTTTTTATGAGCAGTTTGTAAAAAAACTCTGCTTAGTTAAAAGAGAGACGCCCTGCATGGCACCTTCACTTAGTATATATATATATATATATATATATATATATATATATATATATATATATATATATATATATTTTTTTTTTTTTTTTTTTTTTTGATGATGAGCACTCACCATAGCGGATTTCAGGAATAGCTTACACTTATAATGAATGACACAAAACAAAGTGCATTTTATATAAATATGATTTTAGTGACTTAATTTAGGAAGTTTTTTTCATTACAAAACATTCTTTTTACAATGAAAATTGGCAAAGTAAAGTTTAAGGATGAAAGGAGTTTAACAAAAGACCTAAATTGTATTACTTTTTATCAAACGGACATTTGCTTTGTTAAAATGAATCAAAAATTAGAGTTTTGAGGAAAACTTTATTTGTAATACTATTAAGTCCAAGCCATAAAAATTTGATGTATTATCGTAACACAGTAAAATCTTTTCAAAATTTTCATTTTTGAATTTGGTATTTGGCATTCAAAAAATATGTAATGAATCTGTGGGTAATTAGTTTTCGTTTGATTAGTTAAAATTACGGCTAGTAATAATTTTGCCGTTAAAGAACCTCAAATGTACTTGAAAGTAATTTTCGGTTCACAGGGCGGGGCGGGTTCCTCTCTCACTTCCTTTAAACAATCTTTTCACCTATCTGCATAGGCTTCAGATTATCTGTCCCTTGAGTCTGCGATAGTAGATACTAGTTTAGTCGACAAAAGCAGCCTTTGGAAAAAATTCGATTAAATGCCTACCACGCGAAGATCACGGAACTCTAGTCCATAGGCAGTAGCTGAAAGTTAGTTAAACTATCGAATGTTTGGGCTTCTTGCATGACTCGTTCGAAAAAATGTCTAAAATTTTCTTTTAGTTGGTTTATTGTCTCTAAAACAAGGAAAAAGGCTATCAAGTCCTTATTTAATATCCCAACGCTAATTATGAAATGTTACTGACTGTCTCTGTAATAAGTTCACACCCAAAAGGAGCCAGAAGATGTTTAGTCCAGCCCGATATCTTAAACGTCCTAAACAGTCACTGACCCACGCCTACTTGCGAGTTAACACAGTCAATCGTCCAGTAATCTTCTGGTACAGAAGTGATCGCCATAATGTCTCGTAATTTGGACGAAACACGCCACGCGGAGTTTACTTACGACTTGAGAAGTTCACGCGCGAAATCTCCTAAAATAAATTACTCACAAGACTCAAACTTTCTCAAAATACTCAACACTGTCGTCGCTTTTCATCAACACACGAGAACCGATCAAACGCGCGGATTTCTTCATTTTGGAACAAATTTTAACAGCGCGATTGAACAAAGGTGTTTACCGGAAGTGGCTCCCGAGCGACATATCGACTCATAGATCAGAGGCACCAAGCCCTAGTCAAATGAGCGGGAAATTGGCTAGTATGATAATTAGCAAATCAGATCACCTCGAGCACTTCTATACTCGCGGTATTTCTAATGTCATCCAATCAGATTACCACACGCAATTTAGACTATAAATCTCGTAATTCCGAAACTAGATAAAATTTAATGAAAACAAAATACGATTCCTTCCACAAAGTAAATTACTAATAAATTTAATACTCAACGCCCCTTCCGGCTGCCTTTTACAAAATCAAGCTCACTTGGACATATGTCACAAATTCCACCGTAACACAACAACTTTCTCACGCTTACATTTACATAGTTTTAATAAAATATCACATTTTCACTTTACGGATGTCCTCCATTCACTTTTTCCAATGTACTGTTAATTCGTCCGAAATCTGTGGCAATGAAACTAAAGAAAATTCCAGAAAATTAAATTATATGAATCTATCTTCTTCGTCGTAGTTTCAATTGATACCGTAGATGAATACCTTACGGTGCCTAATTCAGTTTGACAATGTCATCACGATTATTACGTGTTTCAGGTAAAAATTTATATCTTCGAAAGTATGGAAGTTACTGATTTGAAACATATGGTTGTTTTATCCATAAAATATGGAATACAAGGCATGAAAAAGAACATTTAATTTATAATAGTACTTCTTCACATTCATAAAATGTACGGGTTAAGTACTGCACGCAGCGTTAAGCAAATACATGGTTCGCCCGGCCCAGTAGCCAGCGCAAGCTGTGCGAGCGCGATAACCAAAATCCGATCTCCTCCTAGCTCCTCGGCAAGGTACGTTTTTAATGCAAGATGACTAGTAATAATTTGCCGCGTTGTTAGAAACTGCCACTTTTCTTGATTACAGACTATGACGTAGACACTACAGATCTGATGCCCACGGCATTGTCTATATTCAGTATCTGATTACATTAAAAAAGAGGTACGTCAGTGATGTATTGGCCAGGAAATTCTTGTGATTTTGTTGGATTATCTCTGCATAACCAATGACAAGTGCCTAGATAACATATTTTCATGTCTATGGGACAAATTACTGAAACGTTGAGTACAGATTCTGACGTCACAGCACTAGCTGTTCCAGGAATGTCAGGTCTTAAATTCTTAATAAAATAGAAAATGTACTGAAAGCGACATAATCCTGATATTCAGTGGGTTCTTTGAACAGATTACTCTAATTGCGGCAAACACGGAATAATTTGGCACTGCTAGATTCCCGAGAAAGTTAGAGTAAAAATCAGAGTTGGCACATGACTTTCTGACAACGAAATGATCTGCAAAACATTTCAAGCGACAATTTATTCGTAACCAATTTATTGGCTACGACATTCAGAGTAAAACTGAATAATTTGTAGAATAGTGGAAAATTAAACAAATGTGACCCAGGTAAAGTGATGGAATCAGATATTTTTGAGGGTTTCAAAAAGAATATTAGGCAATGATAGAGGAATATACAGGACAAACTGACCCTACGACTTGCTTTAGACGACATTGAAGAAGGGTAAACCTCTGTTCATCAATTTACAGAAAGGTTTTGACAATGTTCCCTACAATGCAATCTTTGAATTTCTGAAGGTAGCAACGATGAAATGCTATCAGGAATAAGTTATCTACACCTTGTGCATAAACCAGACTGCAATTATAACAGTTGGAGGACATGAAACGGAGGCAGACGTAGAGAAAGGACTGAAACAAGAGTGTAGCTACCCCCGATTTTATTCAATCTATTCACTGAGCCACCTGTTAACATTTTTCCGTCCGGCGACACCACCAACAGTGGTGTCGTGTGCATAGTATCGCGCAGTGGCCGGTGACAGCACTTTAGTATTCTTTACTTTTTGTTGGTGTTTTGTTTAGGTAACTATAAGTTACACACGTCAACAAGTTTTTCACCATGGCAGACGAAAGAGACGATTATTTATGACGAATGCGCGGACGTCTTGTCTGACGTTCCGGACGATTTGGTCGATTGGGTAGAAGACATTGGATATACAAAAAAAGTGAACCAGAATCGTCGGAAGATAGTGAAATACGTCCAAGAAGAATTCGGCGAACGCTACGGTTGGCAACTGATTCGGATGAATCAGACGAAGAAGACAGACTACGATTTACTGAGGATCAATAATAAATCTGAAGGATCTCCGGGTCCACACATATTTCCCAAAGATACTCAGAGCGTCGTAGGTATCGCAATACTATATGTTGGGAACGATCTACTTGAATATATTAGAAACGGAGCCAACAAGTATTACAGTCAAAATTGCAATAGAAGGAAAGTGGATAAAAAAAATGCCAAATTTGTCGAGGTTACGGGCCCGAACTTAGAAAATGGTTTGGGCTTGCTATCATTATGGGAATTACTGGTAAACGAATCCGTTGCTAGACACATCGATATTTCGCCGCAAAACGATGTCCCGGACCGATTTAGACAAATATTATCATTTTTACATTTTTCCGGCAACAACAATAAACCGTATGATTCCGACCGGCTTTTCAAAGTGCAATTCGTAATTGATTATTTTTCCAAAAAGTTTAAAGAAACGTTTAATCTAAGTCAAAATATCTCAATTGATGAAGGAATGATACCGTGGCGTGGACAGTTAAAGTTTAAAGTTTAAAATCAGTCGAAAATTACGAAATATGGCATACTCATTCGGATGCTGTGTGATTCGAGTACGGGGTACATTTCCTCATTCAAGATATATTCCGGCGCTGGGCAACCTTTAGCAAAAACAGTCATGGCACTATTGACACCTTCTTATGCAAAGTGCCATCACCTCTCCATGGATAATTATTATAATAGCGTAGAACTTGCAGAGAAGTTACTTGAAAAGAAAATTCGTGTTTGTGGAACGATACGGCAAAATAGAGGATTTCCAGAAAAATTAAAGCGCGCAAAAGTCAATGTGTTTGAAGCTTGTCATGAACGGAAAGGTGACAAGCGGCCGGCGACAAGCCAAGTAATCCGAATTAGCGCTGCTGGCGCCAAGCGAATAAATTTGTACGAGACGTGCGGAAGGCAAAGTGTTAAGAAAACCAGGAAGAAATTTGGAAAAGGAATTAAAGTCGAGGGAGATAAAATAAAAACTTCCTAATACTGATTCTTATATGCGAAGTCAACATGCTTCCCTTTTTCAAAAATCCTTTTCCTTGCTATTCCTCTGGAACCCAAACTAATATTCCCTGAGACTGGCTTCTTTGACCATTTCCATTGTTCTGTAAATAATTAGTGTAGGTACTTTGGCGAAGGTCAGCCACCTCATTGTTAGTGATGTAACTAGGCAAAAGATCGACAGTTCAGGCTGTAGCCTCGACGACGACTGACATTCCTACACGTTGCTGCGACTTCTCCTGGAGCCAGGATAATAAATAAATCGATGAATCCTTTCACTATATGGCTGATTTTAGGCTAGATATCTCACACCTAAAGCAGCTCCTAGCCAGTCAATATTATTGCTCAAAACTTTCGATTGTGCAATAATATCTAACGTGTGTGGGTTATGTTGAGATGTTACAGAATAATACCAAACTGATCGAAACTTTTAAAATATACTGCGCAACCTGAGAAATACTGTGCCTTCTGTGGGCAGTACTGACAGTATCCTTGTAAATAGAATTTCAACGCATAGATTACTATCAAAACAAAGGTGTGAAAAATGGTTCAAATGGCTCTGAGCACTATGGGACTTAACATCTGAGGTCGTCAGTCCCCTAGAACTTAGAACTACTTAAACCTAACTAACCTAAGGACATCACACACATCCATGCCCGAGGCAGGATTCGAACCTGCGACCGTAGCGGTCGCGCGGTTCCAGACTGAAGCGCCTAGAACCGCTCGGCCACTCCGGCCGGCTCAAAGGTGTGAAATCACTGCTCTCGAGCAGAAGCACCCTATCAGTGCCGGAAACACAAGATCGCATTATTGTTCCATTGGCGGGTGCTTGACGTATCTCACAACCTTGTTGTTGTGATTTTAAAGAAACAATTTGCCGAAAAAGTATTTATACCCTCACTGTGTAGCTTGATAATAAACCATCTTTCCATTTACGCTTATAATCATTAAGTTTTTCAATTTCTGTTTTAGTTTGGGAAAAGAAGCAAAATTTAAAATGGCATATAGGTAAATGTACCATATGCGTTACTTAAAACTCGTCACTGATGACACTTCTGAAGAAAAAAAGTTCAACAAGTCAGATGAAAATAATCACCAATTCCGTTGAAATTTCAGGGGAATTCTGTAACCTAGTGTATGATTAACAATGAACATATGGGACTGAAACTTTCCAAAAGACTTTATTTTTACACTTCAATTATGTTTGACTTACGAAAAAGTACAGCAAATAGCGCACCATCTTCCCGTTCATCTCCCTGCACAGAGTGAGCAAATGAATCTTCTTACTATAAATATATTTTAGTTCATAGTTGATACTGGCTTGAACGAACAGTTCATAAGGGTCTGCAAGTCGTCATTGTGTTCACAGCTTCAGAGTAGCGAAAGTTTTACCAGGTCTGCAGTAAAAATGCAGTATTGTTCTATTAGAAAAACAAATTTGATGTGTCTTTATCTCTGGATGATAAAGTTACAAAAACATAATAGTCATTACTTTATAAACACTTGAGACTACTCATTAACGTTAAAATGGATTCTAAATATATATAATCCATATTAAAACTTAAAAGATAATTATGGTGAAGAAGTTCACCACTTCACTCTGAATGGAGATAGGAACAAAAATATGGTACACTGTTTGTTGCACATTATTTTTATATCTCTGATAAAGAACAGGGAGAAAATCCTTTGGTAAGTTTGCATTCCAGTTGTTCACTATTAAAAATATGAAGGACGGAAGGATTCCGCCAGAACTGAAACAGAATTGGCGACTTATTTTTGTCTGATTTGCTAACCATTTCTCGTTTGAAGAATCATTATCAGTTACGAGTAACAGCTATATTTCTCTTGTTGACAGGTTTGGGAAAAAATTGGAAATTTGTGGTAAGGACTTATGGTTTCAAACTGCTGAGGTCATTGGTCCCTAAGCCTACACACTACTTCATCTAACTTACGCTAAAGACGACACACACACCCATGCCCGAGGGAGGACTCGAACCTCCGACGGGGGGAGCCGCGCGGACCGTGACAAGACCCCCCTAGACCGCTCGGCTACCGGCTACATCGCGAGACGTTGACAGGTTTGTTTCTTTTGCTGAACCACAGTGTAAATTGCAAAAACGCACTTTCCGATAGCTACTGCGACAGAATCTTGAAACAGAGTGACTTGTTAAATAGGCAATACGCAACCAGAGAGGTCAATACATTACGGAAAATCTCACTCTGTAGTTTGAAGTAAGATAAGATAAGAAATAACACGTTTATTTTCGTACTGACAAATTCTCTTTTCACTAGCTGTCAATGACTTTTTGAAAACTGCAATACTGGATTGAAAAAATTAAATAAAAACTACACTTTGGCTATATCATCGCAGATAACAAAGTTCCATATGTTAAACATGCCGAAAAATGTTGTCCTGTTTCTGTGCTATCGTCTGCCAAAACCTTATTTCGACATCTCAAAGGTGTAGGAGAGATGAGGTGTGTTACGCATATTTCCTTCTCGTGTGCGTATTGTCGGAAGTGAATGTGCTACATAAAATAAATTTTCTCGAGGTTCGAGACAAATAGAGACATCCAAATTAAAGAAAAATTCGATATGTTAACTGAATTTCATATACAGCAACATATGGTGTAATATGCACTAAATGCAAAACCATTGTGACCCATGTTTTTGCACAGTGTCTTACTAAATGAGCATATCGCAATAAATATGAGCATTAGAAACATGATGGCCACTTCACCACGAAGCTGATATATACACTTATCATCCAGAACGTTGTGACCACCGATCTACAATCGAAATAAACCAATCCAGGCGATAGCAGTGTCACCGGCGAGGAATGATTGCTAGTCACACCACACACACACACACATACACACACACACCAACGCGCGCGCGCTCTACATTTAGTACCAGCGAGCATGGTGTGTCTGTGTAGAACAGGGAAGGTACATGATCTACCAGAGGTTGACCAAGGGAGGACTGTGACGGCCAGGAAATCCGTTATGAACATTTCAGAAACAGCAACTCTTGTCCAATATTCGAGGTCTTCAGAACATGGCAAAACTAAAGTGAAACCAAGAGGTTGGGCGGCCACTCCTCATTACAAGATATCGTAGGCTGGGCAGACTGGTAAAACAGGACAGGCGGTGAACTGTGGCAGAACTAATACAATCAGACTGTAATGCTGGGTAGAGTACAAGTTAGTCTGAACACACAGTGCACGAATACTCCTAACGATGGGCCTCTACCTCAGCCTATGACCCATGCACGTGCCAATGTTAACACCACGACATCGGCAACTACGACAGAAACGGACACGTGACCATCGGCACTGGACGCTGGCGAAGTGGCAGAGAGTTGCACGGTCTGATGAATCCCGACACTTTTCTCGTCATGCCGATGGGTGGTCGCGAAGTAATCGTCTTTCAGAGGAACAGCTCTTCGACACCTGTACTGCGGTACAGAAACAAGCTGGCGATGGCTCCGTAATGTGTTGTGGAACAATCATGTGGACACCCACGGGTGACATGGCGCTCGTGCAAGGCACCATGACAGACAAGGACTGCCATACACTGGTTGCAGACCATGTACGCCCCTTCATGATTATAATATTTCCCGAAGGCAGTGGCATTTTACAAGATAGTGCATCATGTCACAAAGTCAAGAGTGTGATGGAGTGGTTTGAGGGACACAGTGACGAGTTCCAATTCTTGTATTGGCCCCCCAACTCGCCATATCCGAACCCGATCGAACGCATCTGGGATGTGACTCAACGTGGTGTGAGAGTTCATAGCCCGCCCCCGGAATTTACGGGAATTCGCTGACTTGTGAGTGCAGATGTGGTGCCAACTCCTGCCAGCGATCTACCAAGAACTCATTGCTTCCATGCCACGAAGTGTCACTACTGTTATCTGTGCCGAAGGTGGATACGGACATACTGTCAATTACGTAGCTGGTCATAATGTTCTGGCTGCTCTGTGTAAAGCTGTACCTAATGTAAAAGTCCGCAGGTCGTGGTCGTGCGGTAGCGTTCTCGCTTCCCGCGCCCGGGTTCCCGGGTTCGATTCCCGGCGGGGTCAGGGACTTTCTCTGCCTCGTGATGACTGGGTGTTGTGTGCTGTCCTTAGGTTAGTTAGGTTTAAGTAGTTCTAAGTTCTAGGGGACTGATGACCATAGATGTTAAGTCCCATAGTGCTCAGAGCCATTTGAACCATTTTTTTGTAAAAATGAATTTTTTGTTACCAAATAGTTTCTGTAAAATCGTGTTAGAAAGACAGCAGAGCCAGCACATGACATTGGTCTACTCCTCATGGCACTGTTGCACCCTGACTAGCAGCCAGCCAGTGTTCTGCACGTACAGCAGTAGGCGAGCATTGCTGCGTGTGACAACGCTGCGAGTTGGGACGCGGACTACCAGCTTTCTTTCTGCTCTTAAACTTACTGTTCTCCCATACGTATCTCTGAAGGTGGTGAACGTAGCGGAATAGATTGGGAGATTTCTTGAAGAACTGATCCTTAAAACAACATAAGGGCACAAGGTACCTGTTTCAATGTTTTAAAGCAGAAGAGCGATTTAAAATGGAGTTGTCTTCGGAGAGCTGAGATAAGCGCGCACAGGTGAGATGCAATGTGGCGGGACGAGACGGAGGTGTGTCGGCAGGAGCGCGCTGCACCTGGCGTGCTACGCGGGCGAGGCGGACGCGGCGGAGGCGGTGTTGCGCGCGGGCGGCCGCGCGGCGGCGCGCCGCTGGGACGCGGCGGGGCGCGCCACGGCGCTGCACTGCGCGGCCAGCGCGGGCTGCGAGCGCGCCGTGCAGCTGCTGCTGGCCGCGGGCGCCGACGTCAACGCCGGCCTGCAGGCGGGCTCGCGCTCCCCGCTGCACTGCGCCGTGCTCAGCGACGCGCCCGCCTGCGTCCGCGAGCTGCTCGCCGCCGGCGCCTGCCCCAACACGCCGCAGGTCAGTCCGCACAGGCTACCGCCACCGGCCTACGACCGTGGCCATCACATTCTAGACCGACTGCCGGCCGCTGTGGCCGAGCGGTTCTAGGCGCTTCAGTCCGGAACCGCGCTGCTGCTACGGTCGCAAGTTCGAATCCTGCCTGCTCATATAGCATTGTTTCTTTGTATGTGGATGCTATTAATATCTACTTGACGTTTCTTTCGATACACCCTGTGTTAATTGGCGACTCCATGTTGTCTTGTGCACTACGACCAGGTAACAGGTATACTTGAAAAAAGAGACAGCATTGGTCGTATATTTTTTACTATTGCAAAATCGATTTTCTGTCACTGAGTGACCATCTTCAGTGCTATATTGTATAACTTAAATTGGGATGCACTGTTGTCACTAAACTTACGGCAATCACATAGACTGAGACTATGTGATTGCCGTAAGTTTAGTGACAACAGTGCATCCCAATATAAGTTATACAATATAGCACTGAAGATGGTCACTCAGTGACAGAAAATCGATTTTGCAATAGTAAAAAATATACGACCAATGCTGTCTCTTTTTTCAAGTATACCCTGTGTTGCTGTGTATTGCTAAAACATCAGTGAAGCCTCTTCTCAGTTCACTTTTGCGACTTTCTATTATCGGTATGCATCTCACTGTTAAAGCTGTGAGGACCGGGCGTGAGTCGTGCTTCGGTAGCTCTGATGTACTCGCTTCGGCGGTACATATACTAAAATTGGAACGATACAGAGAAGATTAGCATGGCCCCTGCGCAAGGATGACACGCAAAATCGTGAAGCGTTCCACATTTTTCAAACAAAAGCCGGCACGGTAGCTCAGCGTGTTCGGACAGAGGGTTACGTAACCTCTGTAATAAAAAAAAAACTGAGTTAATCGATTATCAACGAACTTAATCGGATGTCTTACGACGTCCGCCCCGAGCAGATACAACGAACAAACGCGGACAAAATGAGAATTTTTTTTTAAAAAAAGAAGATGGTAGAGCACTTGCACGCGAAAGGCAAAGGTCCCGAGTTCGAGTCTCGGTCGGGCACACTGTTTTAATCTGCCAGGAAGTTTCATATAATCGCACACTCCGCTGCAGAGTGAAAATCTCATTCTGGAAACATCTCACTGTTAATCTTTAATGTGCTTTTAAATTTCAGCTGCAAACCCTAAGTCCCTCCCTCAGTCTTCTGATTAATCAGGGACCACTGTAAGTAGGTACAAAGCCGATGATTTTCAGGGTTGGAACTGATCACAAAGGTGATTTAGATCCTAACAGAATGTTAATTTTCCCCTTCCTCCCTTTCTGTAAACTGAGGCAAGCTCTTCGTTCACAGCCGTTTTATGGTTGCTAACTGCGAGAGGGCGGCAATTTTTGTAACAGACCATACTAGAGTCTATCATTAATCTAAGACCTAGGAAAAACGCCGATGGTTGCCAACTTTCCAAAGTTTACATGAGATTTTATGATAAAGAAAGTTTAGAATCAGATATAAGACAAACAGAAACTCTATTCTAACAGCTTCTTTGTTCCACTCAAAGCTGTATAGTAGAGGAATCCACAGCCATAAAGACCAAATCATCCCCATATACGCTACGTAGATGCCTCAAGAAGAAGAGTGACAAGTAAAATATTAATTCCAAGGCTGATGAGACTAGACTTCAGACGAACAATCACACTGGTCAACACGAATTTTGTTATAAACAGTGTGAATGGTGTTCTCAGCTTAGCTGTGGATGGTCAAGCCGAAAATGAAATCAGTTTTTGGTTACTGGACTCAGTTTTACTGTGACATACTACCCTCCATTTCTCCAAATCATTCACAATGCTGAATGTTGTTATTCTATTGTGGTTTAACTTAAATATGCTACAGATTTAATTCTTGAAAAATAATCGAAGTTAGTAAAGAGAATTGCCACACAACTCTCAGTTCAGAAATATGCCTCCAGGAAATGAAGGCGGTTTGGCACCACTACCGATGATTCATGTTGTAAGTTGTCGAATCATCACATTGTGTTGTTGGCACTTCCATCTCAGCACCGACGAGGAGGACACGGCAAGTGACATCGCCCGATTTCTCACGCAGTTCACTCGGTGGAAGAGGAGTCAAATAAGCTAACACGTGCCTCGGTTTATCGGTACATTACTGTTTCTGAAAAAAAAAGACTATCAAGTTTGCGAGATATTCTATGTGCGTTATCCTCAGGCATAATTGTGGTTCAGTGTTAAGTGTCGTGGCTTCTAAATTTTGCGCCCCATATTCGAAACCCGATTATTGTTGTTATGTACTTTATTTTTATTGTTTTAATTTATGAACCCAAGACTGTAGAAGATAACTACTTGAATGTTTCTAATCAAATTAGGAAAAAAAGGTGTTATATTAACCGTAAAATTATAACTGGATTCTACACACTGGTATTTATTATCTAATTATATATATATATATATTTTTAAATTCTAATATTTTAATATTTCATTCTTATATTAAATCCTATACTTTACTCATATATTTATTCTTCGGGAAGATTTGGTGTGCCCTTTGACGATAACGATTGTAGACACATTTGAAACGCAGACATTCCAAACACCACAGGCATCGTGCGAAGGTAGATTTGCCACAGCGGCTTTTCCTCATGTGAACCTTACTCAGGAATGAAACGTCGTTAATATGGGCGAAGATTTCGCGCGCTGGAAATAATTTGGCGGCAAACCATGCATAACGGATCACTTTTCCGAAAACTGGTGCTTGCTATTGATTGTGAATCAAGATAAATTATAGGAATTTCACCGGAAACAATTTCAAATGATTTTCTCATTTTTTAAATTCACTCATCTGACGTACAACTAATGGACAAATAAGGACAACGGTACATCAATATAGCCTGGAAAACAGTCGTGTAGTAACCTTCTAAGACATGAGTAGGTAAATGAAAAACAAAAAGCAATAATCGGTTTTCGAACACGGGATGCAAAATTAAGAAGGCATGACGCTAACCACTGTGCCACCATTTCGCCTGAGGATACTTCGAGGTAAAGCGCATTTAAATTACTTGAAATTACCTGAAAATACTCGAAAACGTAGACCGTCGTTTTCTCAGAAACGGACGAGTACCTACAAATAAGCCGTGAAACTTTTTCACTTATTTCGACCCCTCTTCCACTGAGCGAAGTTTCTGGGAAATCAGGCGATGGCACTTGCCGTATTCTCCTCGTGTGAATTTGTTTGAAGGTAGTGCTCGTTGTCCTTAAGTTCGAAAAGATTTGTGATTTGTGTTAATTCAGGAAAGGAAATGCTTCATCCTGTGCATACAGAGCAAATTAGTTTTGTCATATCTATGGAAAGTTAACTATGAAATCGCAAGAATGGAAACTTAATATCCTTGTAAAGAAGCATAACAAAATTGATTTGGGGTGTAAGGTTTGCGACCAGGACATGAATTGGGTCCTTAACATAAGCTGTTCTCAAGTATTACACTCCTGACTGGTTTGTTAAAAGGATCACGCCGCACGCCCTTTGCTGTCGCCAAGGTTTGGACGGGGAAACAGACGGCCCACCGAACTGTTATTTTTGTCTGACAAAAATATGTGGAATCACATCGAAAACAAGTAGAACTGTTCGATATCCTAATTTACCATCTGCTGTAAAGCTTGTTCGATACAGTGAAGAACTGCCGATAAGAGAGCATACAAAATAACTTGGCCCGTACCTGTGCAGACAGTGTAATAGAGGAGCGGACAACGGTAATGGTAGGGGTTGCACTGTGGTCAGCCACCGCGCGGTAGGGGAGATGCAGTTCAACACCTGAAGGTTACTCATGAGAACTTGTTGTCTATAGCTAGCGACCCTGCAGACGATTTTATTAACAAGCTATGGCATTAATTCGACAAACTAACTGCTTATTATTAATAACACAATTGATTACAGGAATAAGATGAAACTGGAACAGAAGGAGCGATTTTTTCAACTGACTTGTAAACTTTTTCTTTCCTTCTCTCGCTATCATTTCACCTCACTAACATGCTAATGCAGCTGAAATTGTGACATAATCCCGAAACAGTCAATTATTATACGTGAGCTGATGACAATAGCTTATGAAAAGCTCATGCTCAGTATAATAATAAACGTGTAACTTCATCAGTTTGTTGCAAACCATACTTATTCTCACTTCACCAGCTATTGGTTGCCATTGAAATAATTACGTTATTTCATTTTAAAAAAATGTAGTTACTCGTACATCACTGTAGATACGGAAGTTTTGCAGCTATGGCAAAATCTCTCCACTATGCAAACTATTAATTCTCAAAAACTCGTTTCGGTACCGGGAACCATTTATGAGAAGAGAGGGACGTTACGAATATTTCACTTTCAATCCATCGTTTGCGCCGCAGTTTGGAAGTGAGTGCACTGCAAACAATCGAATTTCTCGAGACTGGAGACAGATCTTCAATTTAAAGAAAACTTCAATCAATTAGCTAACATCCACAGTAATGTATGACCAGCATGCACCAGACGCAAACTCATAACGATCCCTATTGTTCATTGCACACTATTCGGATTTCACAAAGTAACTTATTTAATACTAAAATATCACACTATGACCATTAACGAAATGATAGGCAGTTCACCATGAATCTAGCATATGAAGCTATGAGATGCGAGAGTGTCTAATTTTTTTACCGAACAGTTTCTTTGAAATCGTTTGACAAAGCTTGTAGCCGGCATGTGCACTCCTCCGTTCTTGCAGTGTAGGGTGTCAGCCAACTGCTGTGCCATATGGGCAGAGAATGTTTCGTTCATAATGAACGACGCGCACGGCTCGCATCAGTAGACGACACGAGACCGATGGGTGGACTCACCACGCTGTGAATGAGAATGTGTTTCTGCACTGGGGCCAAGTAACCTTTCGTGAACTAGATCAGTGACGAACATGCAGAAGACAGCGAAGGGGAGATGCAGGGCGACCCATCATTTCAAGGAAAGTGTGATCAAATGATCCACATATTTTATCTTAATGGACTGTAAGTGGTCTTTTTTGTGATCTAAACAAGATGAGCTTTTAGAATTAAATGCATAGAATCATATTTTTGAGATATGGAAGTCTGTGTTTATTGAAACCACGATGTTTAATTTTTTTAATAGTACTCCAAGGAAGGTAACAAGATTCAATGCACCGATGTCGTGTTTGTTATGGAGACTCTTGGTCATGATTTCAGAGTAAATGAGTCGGGCGCGTTCACAGATTGCAACAAAGTTAGCCTGAAAGCTGTAGTTCTTCACAGTGGGAATAAATTTCCTTTCATTTCGACTGATCGTGCAGTTAATCTATAGGAGCTATAGGATACACACGAGAATTTTAAATTGTTACTCTCAGTTAGCCAGTAACAGAATTACAAATGGCGTACGAATAATTATAAATATAGATTTTAAATATTAAATGGCACATTTACATGAAATAATTTTTTGTGCTATTGTTTCATGTTTGCGTGTAATTTAACGATAAAAATGTATATTTATAATGGCCCTCAAGGTTCTTTCTGCTGTAACATTTTCGAAATGAAGTTTAATCAGACAACTGGCTACATCCAAACAACACAATTTTAATTTAAAGCACTGACCAACCTGAAGATGAGGGTGTAGAACCACATAACTTGTCGTGGTAGAAAATAAAAGTGGCTGAAACAGATCATTGTTTCAATTTATCTTTTACATTTTGAAGAAATTCACAACCACTGTTCAAAGAGGTTGGAGCTATGGGGGCCAAGGACCAGTTTTCGAATGGGATGGAAGGAACGAAGATTAGGTTTAACGTCCCATCAACATCGACTTTGTTAGAGATGGAGCACAAGCTCGGCTTGTGTCAAGTACGAGAAAGGAAATGAGCCGTGCCCTTTCAAAGGAACCATTCCGGCATTTGTCTGGAGTGATTTAGGGAAATAAAGGAACATCTAAATCTGGATGGCAGCACGCGGGTTTGAACGATTGCCCTCCCAGATGCGAGTCCAGTGTGCTAACTACTGCACCACCTCACTCGGTTGAACGGGATGCAAAACAGTTTCTGAAACGCTACCTCCTGGTCACAATGAGGACTGACTGACTTCGAAATTCCTGAATACGTAGAAATCAGGAAAGGGCAGATCAAGGGTTAATCTTGGAAGGTAGGATTATACTGAAGTGTCGATTGTGTCCAACCTACTGCACACAAGACGACCACCATAAGTGGCAGAAAATGCTCTGGAACTGTCTAAGTTTTAATCTATATCAACATAATTTGTTGAACTGAGTTGAACATCCGTGTTTGTAATAACAGGTTACTAATAATTATTCTGCGACATCCTGCTTAATATAAAAGCTCTTTTTACACCAGCTACTTTCTTGTCTCAATCACTTCTCGTGGAAAGTGAGTCAACTCTAGTGCCCTTGGCATATTTCTGTGCAGAGTCTCACCTGTCACAAGTGTAATTTTTGTTTATATCACGGTAACAATATTAGATGTATTATGAAATACTGTCTGCTGTGCGGTCTGGTGCCAAAATCGTTAAAGCGAAGTTATGAGGGACTATCATTCTTACACAGAGTCCGAATATAGAAAGAGCATCTATTTATATTCTTATTTACCCGTAGTGTATGCTTTCCCTTTTTTTATGTCACTGAGCCACTCATGAATTTGGATGAGGACTAATTCGCACTCAGCCACGTGACGTGCACCACCTCTGGAGTAGTCGATAAGTAAGTCGTCGGTGTAAAACGAACTTACGTGATGAGAGCAATGTCATGTGTGTCAGGTCTACACGGAGACACCGCTGCACGTGGCGGCGGCGATGGGGTACAGCGAGTGCGCGCGGCTGCTGCTGGAGGGCGGCGCGGACGTGCGCGTGGCGGTGGGCGCGGCGCGCTGCACGCCGCTGCACCTGGCCGCCGAGGACGGCAACGCGGACTGCGCGCGCATGCTGCTCGACGCTGGCGCCGACCCCAACGCGCAGTCGCGCCGCCGCCAGACGCCGCTGCACCTGGCCGCGCTCGCGCAGGCCGCCGGCACGCTCGAGCTGCTGCTGCAGCGTGGCGCGCGCCCCGACGCAGAGGACGACGACGGCCGCACGCCGCTGCACTCCGCCATCGTCAAGGTCCGTGCCGCCTGCCGACCCGCCTCTACGTCCCACCCGCAGCCCGCGAGGACGACAATGGGGAATAGCATTGGCCGCGACTTCGTTAGGATGTACATCACCAACCCATAATCAATGTTTAATTATCCGCATTCGCCTAGTGTATTCTCTAATGACTTCTTTTAGTTCCTTTAAGTCACGAAAAAATAAATAACTAAAATAAATGAAAATATAATGAGAGGACACCGGTTTTTATCAGGTCACGAAACTGTTGAATACTTCAAAAACTGTTTTTAAGGTCCCAAATAAGAGTGTAAAAATCATTTCCAGAATTGGTTCGAATGCATGTAAAAACACGTAAATTTTAAAGACTGAAAAAAAAAAATGAAATGAGCGTATGGTATTGTTGGCCGGGAGTCCCCATCTGGGGAAGTTCGGCCCCCAAGTGCAAGTCTTATCGCAGTCTACGCCACACTGGGCGACTTGTACTTGAGGATGAAATGATGAGGAGGACAACACAACACACAGTTCACGACCGGAGAAGATCTCCAACCCGGCGGGAATCGAACCCGGACCCGCTTCCACAGGAGCAAGCACGTTACCACCCAGCCAAGCAGGCGGACTTTTAAAGACTTTGAGACTCAAACCAAAATATCTGTGCAAAAAAAGTATTTCGTTAGTTAATTTTGTAAAAACTTACAACGGCTGCACTCATATACAGGGCGAATCACCTAAAACTCGCACCGAAAAATGTTGCGGAACCGCAAAATGCTATTGATATGCGGTTTTCACAGACTAGAATTGTAGTCATGGGCTCTTATTGTTAGCGAATAAACAGTTGATAAAAAAATGTAAATGTCGTGTGACTAGGGCCTCCCGTCGAGTAGACCGTTCGCCGGGTGCAAGTCTTTCGATTTGACGCCACTTCGGCGACTTGTGTGTCGATGGTGACGAAATGTTGATGATAAGGACAACACAACACCCAGTCCCTGGGCGGATAAAATCTCCGGACCCAGCCGGGAATCGAACCCGGGACGTTAGGATTGACATTCTGTCGCACTAACCACTCAGCTACCGGAGGCGGACAACAGTTGATAATAATGCTTAGAAAGTATTTTTTTGTGCAAATGTGTGCTTTTTTAAATTGAATAATGCTTATTGATATTAGCAAACTAAAAGTAGGGTTAATTAGGACGCCAGTGGTGTTTGTTGCAGGAGCCTAGTGTGAGTCGTTTTGGAAAGTTCCCACGCTGACACTTATAAAATACCAGTGGTAGCACGCAGACTACAAACACTACAGAAAGACAGAAGTGCATACACAAGTTATGGAGATTCTGACCAGTAATAAGACAATTGACCATCACAGATTGTGTCCAAAATTACCACCGGCAGTGGCAATACATACTTCCGGAATGACTGCTGCACACATGCTAGCATTTCAGTGGCGATGTCCCAGCAGGTTGCAGTAATACGTCATTGTGTATTATCGAGTGTACTTTGTAAGGTCTTTCAGCTTGCCCCACAGAAGAAAAACCCCAGGCGTCAAATCTGGAGAATGGGCCGGCCACGATACAGATCCTCTGCTCCCAATCCAACGACTTGGAAACAATTGTGAAGACATGCTGTAGGACTTCGTGCACTATGGGCTGAATAGCCATTATATTGGTACCACAGGTTCTTCCTAGTCTCGTGATTGGTAAATGTGGCTTCATCACTAAACAAGATACGTTATACATCTGGAGTATCTCGTCTTAATGCCAATGTACAGAAGTTAACACGATTTTCACAATCGTTTCCATACAGCTCTTGACGGAGAGAGATGTGATAGGGATGACGCTTGCCTAACTCATGACACTTTCTCGTGTAATTGCGCGGGGGCTAACGTGAGGGTCAACTCAACAGCAGCAAGAACATTAATTTCCTCCTCTTCTGTCGTTACTTGTTACCTTCTGTTACATTGTCTAGGTGTTACACTACCACTTTCACGTAAATGCTTGAAGAGTTTAACGTCTTGGGATATCTTGCCGCATACACCTTACACTCTCTATTCGCCATGAGCATGTCAGTTTTTTCCGCGTAGGTAAATCCCATTTTCCATTCAGATTTACTACTTGGGCTGTCACAAACTAACTGACTACCAAACCGCAATACATTCAAAGAACACACAAGCACACTGTAAGCAAACGTAACAACATCGTGTCTAGCAACTAAACAGGTTGAACGACACAAACAAGTGTCAATGTGAAAACTTTGCACAATGCGATATCTCGTAAACGACTAGCTCTAGAATCCTACGAACAGACACCACTGACATTCTAAGTTACCCTACTTCGAGTCTGTTAATGTCAATACGCATTGTTGTGTTTAAAAAGTGTGTGTTTGCACAAAAAACACACTTTCAAAGATTATTACAATCTGATGACTGGCTAACAAGACAAGCCCCTGACAACCAGTCCATTCTGTGGAAACCGCACATCAATAGCACTTTCCATTTCCGTAATATTTGCGGTGTAAGTTTTGGGTGATCCACCCTGAATAGACTTCGCATGTCGAACATTTGCCCAGGTGATGCTGCTGGCTCATTTTCATCTTGCTTTTCGACGACATCAGTAACTTATTAGACGAAAGGAATGTTAATGCAGGTCATGTCTTTTATAAATGTTAATATCGAGAAGTAATAAGTATTTTCAAGCAGATTTGAACTTATGTTAAATGATCCGACACAGACCGGTCATTTCTGACGCCGTGATTGTTTGCTCACACTGTTGCACAGATGAAGGCTTATGTGCCTCGGGATGATCATTCAAGTTCGAAACTTGTAGCAAGATAAGTCATTCATCTCTATGGTTACATAGAGATGAATGACTTATCTTCATCTTATGGGGCACCGCTAACTCAAAATATTACGAAGTTTGATTTCATTTCCGTTTTCAAAGAATGAGCCACATCAAAGTTTTATGTTTGTGGTTTAATTTGTGTGTTAAATTTTAAGAAACAAAACAAAAACTCTGTAAACTCGAGTAAAAGATTGTAAAGGTCAGGAGGCCAGGAAACAACACTTTGGATTATAGATCGCGTTACTGCCGCGAAGTAAAAGAAAAACATGAAGAAGAAAGGGAAGTAAGTAGTAAGTTCCTCTGGGACCGAACTGCTGAGGTCATCGTCCCTAGGCTTACACACAACTTAATCTACCTAATAGGGGTGGGGTGGGGGGGGGGGGGGGGGGGGCGAGAACTGTGGCAAGGCGCCCTAGACCGCGCGGCTATACAGAGCGGCGAAGAAGAAAGAAAACACATAGATGGAATGAATTCGTTGTTCTTTTTGTTCTTTACGCCAAGCATACAAAGTCTCCGATGCATAGAAGACTCAGATTACACAAAAAACTTGCTTCGTAAATGATTACTCTTTCACATTCTAGCCTATAATTAAAGAAAAAGTTTCCAAAGTTACATTATGGTAGATGGTCCCACTTGGAAAGAAAGCTTGAAATATCTTATAGAGACAGAACAAAACAATTGAAAATGTGGAACAGCACAGATTAGTACGAAGTAAAGTGAAGAGTAGGATAAGAAAAATAGGTTAGTTACAATAACAAAGTCGAAATACTAAGAACCGTAACAAAATTGAAGCAATGACAACCAAACCCGGCGCCGCCAGAAAGGATTAGGCATAAAAAAAGGAAAAACAAGAAGATAAGAAGATAAATCACGTGGGCGTCTTGTGTGTCATATAAATTAATACGGCATAAGCACAAATATAAGACAGAAACAACACTGTAATACGATTTTTATCTGTCGAAAATGTTTTTATCACTTGCTCTTCTTTTAATTCATACAGTTAACATATCTTTTAAATTCTGACGAAAGAAATTTTTAGTAATACAATTTTATTTGCATTTAACTAAGAAAAACGTCGGTATTACTTCCAAATAAAGTAAGAACAACACAAAGAATCCTAAATTCTTCGGGGTAAAGTTTGGGGAAAAAATACCACAGAGATCTGGAAAACAGGTCTCTCTTTGGTTCCTGATTCGATCCTCATTACAAGACCAAACTTTTCCCTTTTCATTTTCTCTTTTTCACATTTTGCTTGTTTCACATTAGCATACATCTGCATGACTTTGCTCTGTGTAAAACAGAGAATATAATAGGAAACTAAATCAAAATGCTCCAAATTAAATTGAAAACGAAAATAATCATGCATTTTGTCAACCGAGCGAGGTGTAGGCTTCTAATTTTGCGTATGAGTACTTTTGCCACTCGCCCTTAAATTAATGTTTTTTTCCCTCTCTTACTCGCTGCTGACCAGGCTATAGTGTGTCTTGACTCGTCTCGACTTTGGTGGTTAGCACACTGGACTCGCATTCAGGAGGACGATACTTCAAGCACGCGTCTAGCCATCCTGATTTAGTTTTTCCGTGATATCCCTGAATCGCTTCAGGCAAATGCCGGGATGGTTCCTTTGAAAGGGCACGTCTCTAATGATCTCGCTGTCGACGGGACGCTAAACACTAATCTCCTCCTCCGCATTTTGTCATGTGACAGTTTTACAATACATAGTATACAGTAAGATAACAGACGATAAATTACACCTCCTGTACAAAGACCGCAGTACTAAATGGGTTTTGAGTCTGATGATCAACAGTGTATTCTAACAATGGTGTTTTGAGGGTGCTCATCTCAGTAACCTGCATCTTTCAGGGGCTTTGGGTACGTAGCTACTAAATACGAGGGTAAGTCAATTATTATCCGCAATTTAGTTATATTTTTGTTTATTTTGGTAGTACTGACGTTTTACGTTGATGACACATGCTTTGTTTATTTTTTGTTATATCTTTGCAATTTTCAAGCTGCTAGGTTAGTTTCGTTATCGCTGCCGAGCTGTTAATCATGGCTGCTCCGCTGTCTATTTGCACCGAAGAAGAGCAACTTTCAGTGATCCGCTTTTTTTTGTGGTAAGAAGGCGTATTAGGGGCCGAAATTCATCGAAAACTTTCGGTAAAGTACGGGATCAGTGTTTTGCCACAACGGATTGTCTACGAATGGATTGAAAAATTCCGAAATGGTCGCACAAGTGTTACACACGATGAAGCAGCCGGGTGACCGTTTACCGCCACAAATGAAGAAACCATTGAGCGTTCACTTGAAATGATCCCCTTAGACAGACGATTAACTATTGAAGAAGTGGCACATAGTCTGAAAAATAGTCACGGCTCTGCCTACGAAATAATCCACAACAGACTTTGGTTTCATGAAGTCTGTGCAAGATGGGTAACAAAACAACTCACAAAGTTGCATGAACAAACACGCTTGGACATCTGCAAAAAACATTTGGATCGGTATGGTAACGAAGGGGACAACTTCTTAGACAGGATCATTACTGGTGACGAAACATGGATCCATCATTACGTGCCGGAGAGTAAACGGCAGAATACGGAATGGAAACATCCAGATTCGCCGTCAGGAAAAAGTTCAAGACCCAACCGTCCACAGGAAAACTGATGCTTACGGTTTTTTGGGAAGTACATGGTCCAGTACTGGAACTTTACAGGGAAAGGGGGCACAACAATGAACAGTGTACGTTACAGTGAAACGCTTACTGCCACGCTAAGGCCTGCAAATCGAAGCAAATGCCGAGGATTGCTTTCAAAAGGTGTTGTGTTGTTGCACGAAAATGGCCTTACGCATACTGCTGCCCACACTGCTGAAACGCTCCAGAAACTCAAATTTGAAGTACTGGATCATCCTCCATATAATCTCGATCTTTCCCCTTCGACTATCACTTGTTTGGTCCCCTCAAACAGGCATTAGGGGCCGTCAAAAAAATGGCTCTGAGCACTATGGGACTCAACTGCTGAGGTCATTAGTTCCCTAGAACTTAGAGCTAGTTAAACCTAACTAACCTAAGGACATCACAAACATCCATGCCCGAGGCAGGATTCGAACCTGCGACCGTAGCGGTCTTGCGGTTCCAGACTGCAGCGCCTTTAACCGCACGGCCACTTCGGCCGGCTAGGGGGCCGTCGATTTGCCTCGGACGAAGCAGTGAGAAAAGCGGTGCATTCCTGGCTCGCAGCTCAACCGAGAACCTTCAAATGAGGGTATCAGGAAGCTTGTACAACGATGGCCCAAGTGCACTGAAACGCAAGTAGACTATGTCGAAAAATGATTATAAAAATTTTTTATAACTGCTTTACGGATAATAATTTCATAGTCAGTAATTCCAGCCTGTACGCCCTCTTCCGCCCCCCAAAAAAGCTCCTAACGTTAAAAGAGACGTTACTAGTAATACACAGAGAGACAGTATGACCGGAACAGCGAAACAAGTATCCATGGGACGATCCTTAATCTATCTTAACTTTAAATCAAAGAACTTTACAAGTGGTGGGCGGACAAATACGTTGGATTACGTCTGATAAAAAATAAGACTAGTAAACCATCACTGTCCGCGTCTTCAGCTGAGTGGTTTCCGTGAATTGTTGCCTTGTGGAGGACCCGGCTTCAATTCCCGGTACTGCTGGGAGGTTTTCGTTGCTGGGAGGACTGAAAAGAGGTTCACTCAGCCTCCTGATGCCAATCTAGGAGATATTGATTGAGAAATAGCAGCTTCAGGATCTGCAATACCGACAAAGGTCTGAAGAGCTGTGCTAAGCCCGTCCGAAGCCAGAACGGCGAAACTAAACCCTAATTCAGCTTCACTAATTCGGAGTTCTTATGTCACGTGGTTGTTGCTCGTTTCTCTCGGCAAATAGCACTGATCGCTTTTCCCATTTTCTGCAAGAATGCAATATTTTAAACCAATGCAAATTTTACGAATAAAAATTATTCCTTAAAAAAAAAAAAAAAAAAAAAAAAAAAATCGTTGATTTAGAAATGGCTAAGGCTAAATGACATTTCGTTTTTCTACTCGGTTATTAGTAAAAAAATTTAAAAAATATTATAGCCGAAACCAAACAAGTATCGAAAAATAGCGGTTATTGAGAACTAAAGTACCGGTATCATCCGTGCGTAGCACTAGAGGGAAGCCTAGTACCGACGTGTGAGCGCACCGCCGTCATAGACATTTCTGCTCTGTTGACCGTGGAGCTAAAACAACAGAGAACATTCCTAATTGCCTGGTGTGTTCTTTCTATCACTGAAAACTGCTCGGTCAAATTTATTCTTCCTCCATTTTCCAGTTTATGCATCTACCTACACTGGGACGCATTTTCGACCATATGTCCATATGACCCTTTTTTGCTCTTTTATCCTCCCAGGAATCGTTTCCCGCAGTTTGTTCCCATTTAGTAAGATCGCCCTGCGGTCCCTCTACTTATTCTTTCCACCTTTCAGCTTTCCGTTCTTTGCTTCGTACTAGCTTCCTGTCTGCATTCTTGATACTCGTACAGCCGCTTCTCTTTTCTCCAAAGGTCTCTCTAATTTTCCTACAGGTAGCAACTATCGTTCCCCTACTTGTGCATTCTTCTACAGACTTGCATTGGTTCTCCAGCCATTGCCGATCAGCTGTTTTACACTTACTGTCAATCACATTTTTTGGATTCTCTTTGGCCTGCTTCATCTGCTGCATTTTCATATTTTCTCCTTTAGCCAATTAGATTTAGTTGCATTATTGACCCGCCAGGTTAGCCGAGAGCGCTAATGCGCTGCTTCCTGGACTCGGGTAGGCGCGCCAGCCCTGGGTCGAATCCGCCCAGCAGATTAACGACAAGGGACGGTGTGCCGGCCAGCCTAGATGTGATTTTTACGCGGTTCTCCACATCCCCCTAAATGAATACTGGGCTGGTCCCCACGTCCCGCCTCAATTACACGACTTGCGGACATCTCAAGATGTTCGCACTGTCCATGGATTACACTAGACGCAGACAGCTGGGGTACACTAAATCTGTCCCAGGGGTACGGGATGGCGGCAGGAAGGGCATCTGGCCACCCCTTAACATTAACCTTGCCAAATCCGTACCTAACCATGCCGACCCTGCGACCAGCGGGATAAAGGCATAAGCAAAAGAAAGATTCAATTGCATTACTGCAGGATTTCTATTATGCTTTGTCTTAATGCCTATATGGCCCTCTGCTGCTTTCACTATTTCGTCTCCAAGGCTAACCAATCATCATACCTTGTCAATACGACAACAGAAAGAGAAACTCCTGGAATGAGGCAAGGTAAAACAACATTTACAACAAGTAAACCAGAAATCCGACCGCTATATGGAATGTCGGGTTTTGTGTGTTTCTGAGAATGCTGCTGATTTCCAGATTAAACTTCTGTGCTGGAAAAATGCAATGCAGCGCACAAGACGCAACTCCCCCGCAGCTGGCGCAGCAACGGCGAACGGCTATCAGCGCGCTGATCGCTTTCAGAAATAGCGCGTCCAGTCACTGGGCCTCTCTCCCACATGCTTGTGTGCGGTTTCAATCAGGCTAGAAGTGCCACATTAAACTTCCAAATAACTCGCCTTACACAACTGGTGAAGAGTCATACGTAACCAATGCCGGAAGATTGTGGATGTGCCACGTCATTCAGCCACTAGTATAACAGCTTTCATCAGTAAGTCTTACACAGTTATAACAAGGAAACGCATTAATAACAATATATGTCTCTAAAACTGCCGTTTTTATATAACTGGATTGGTCAATTCCGAGAAGTGTCGTGCCACAAGAACTAACTTTTAACAGGTGACAATAAAAACTTCTTACAGAGAATTGACGGTTATCCACTCACTTCTTGCAGTAAATGAGAATTCTACAATGAATAAAAACATTTTTATCCAGATTCCAGGGCCGGTGCCTGGGTGCAAATGCCCTCTTGCGTCCCTCTGTGGACTCCTATGGCTGTAACACAAATAAATATGGACTAGCCTGTCAAGAAGGATGGGCTGCAGATGAAGAACGACTACAAGCAAGCCATTCTCTTCTGTTAAACTTTGGGGTGAAAGTACCAAACGGATCGTATGAGCTCTTTCATGATGTTCCTCCGACATCAGGGTCCCTACGTTGCAAAAATTGCAGGTGAATTTGTCTGGAATATGTTAACAGTCTTACTTTTAGCACCATAGATAGCGGTCATATTTTCTCTCTCTCTCTCTCTCTCTCTCTCTCTCTCTCTCTCTCACACACACACACACACACACACACACACACACACACAGAGAGAGAGAGAGAGAGAGAGAGAGAGAGAGAGAGAGAGAGAGAGAGAGAGAGAGAGTTACCTACGTATGTCTTCAGTAAACATGCTTTCAACAGCATAGATTTTCGATCTCAGTCCGCTCTAGTTTTATCTTCAGGCAGCCAGCAATCACATCAGTGAAATGGTTTAGCCATCTCTTAAACTCAAAATTCCTTGTTTACAGGAAAGCCCATTAGAAACCACCGGAGACCAGAAGAAGTAACCACACACTGATTTCAGGACAAGGGAACGCAAAGCAGACTCCCAATTCGTGTTTACAAAACAGTAGCTGATCAAAAGTCTCTGGGCTCTCCTATGCAATGCGATCCCACCAGTGTAAAAGAAGGCGAGGAATACTGTGTTGTCAGTAGAGGAGCAGCAACAGCAGAATGGATCGGTCAGCAGAGCTCAGTGACTTGGAACGTGGGCTGGTCATAGGATGTCACCTGAGTGACAAATCCATTAGGGACATTTCAACTCTCCTAAAGCACTCCACTTTTGGTGATGCGATTCGCAAGTCGAAACTCGAAGGAACAACCACAGCTAAACCAAGAGTAGGCGGACCTCATTTACTGACGGACTGGGACAGCCAAGCATTGCAGAGGGTGGTTGTAAAAAAATTGCATGAAATCAGCGGAAGGAATCAATCGTGAGATCCAAAGTGCTATGCCTAGTCCAGTTTGCAGAATGACTGTGCATAGGAAACAAAGGAATGGGGCACTATGGCCGAGCAGCTCCTCATGCACAACACATTTCTGTAGTCAGTGCTAAGTGACACCTATGGTGGTTTTAAGCGGCGACTCCACTATACAGATGATGACTGGAAATGATTGATCCAGACTGATGACTCACGCTATACCCCTTAGCTATCCCACAGAAGCGTTTGGGTATGGCGAATACCTGGAGAACGTTACTTGACATCATTTGTAGTGTCAACAGTGATGTAGAGAGGAGATGTTACGGTTTGGGGGTTAAGCTGTGGTTCCCTTACTGCCCTTCAGAAAATGCTATATGTATATGGATATGAACACTTTTTACAGCATTGTGTACTTTATACAGTAGAGGGACAGTTTGCAGACGATACTTGTTTGAATCTGCATGACAGTGCCACCTGTCATAAAGCAGCATCTGTGAAGCAACGGTTTGTGAACAATAACATTCCTGAAAATGACTGGCTTGCCCAGAGTAACAACTTGAACCCAACGAAACATTTTTGGGATGAGCTGGAACATCGACTTCACTCCAGATCCCAGTCTCCAGCGTCACCACCTTCTCTGGTTTCGACTCCTGATGAAGAACAGACTGACGTTCAGCCATAGACATTCAATGGGATTGTCCCCAGCATAATTAAACCGTCGTTAAGGCGAAGGGTGGACACTAATTGTTGTGTACAGCTTCGTACACAACGGTAAGGAGAGGTGGGCTACTGAGCGGTGCGGCAACTGCCGTCGTAGGAAAGATGCGCAGGAGCAGAAATGATTGGCGAACAAGTTAAGACAACAAACCGAAGATTTACTTAACTTTATGTCTCCAAGCATACAAAGACTCATTACAAATAAAAGGCAAGAATTGGAGTCCAGCTCATACAATAGCAACTAGGATGAGGCTTACTGTACTAAGCACAACCGATGGTGTCGTAGCGACGAAGCTCCAAGTGCAAGTGGGCTGAGTGGCTGCCGGCGGCCAGGGAGTGTCTCCCGACAGTACGCACTTGGCTGTTTTGACGTTTGGCTGCCGGAAGTTACGTGACTGTCCCTTCAGTAAACACTTGGCTGCGAGGACGGTTTTCATACAGTTGCACCCGTGAAGACTGAAGGAATGAGTTAAGCTTGAAGTAATTTCTATCTTATGTTTTAGTCCTTCATGTTCAATAAACAGAATAGTGTAAAAGTTCCGCAGTAGACCCATATTGAAATTTACGTAATTCATATATGTGCGTACAGATACGCCGAAATATTCAGTCGATTAGTGTCGTTTTTTTTTCTGTGGATCTTAGTTGTTATAACGAAATGTGCGTTAATTATGGAAAATAAATGTGGTTAAAAAGTTAACACAAGGCTATACTGCTCTTAAGTTTGCTACCTCGGTTTATTTCGCATTCACATGTAGGGTGACCAAACCGGGGAATATCAAGTATTTTTAATATTTTGGACGACGAAAAGCGGCTTTTAAGTAGCCATAGTATAGTTCCAGCCCTGTTGAGAACCTGCACAAGGAATGCTGTATGGTGAAAAAAGATCATGACTACACCTGAACAGAGTCATAATTTGTACAACTCTATAAAACGTCATTAGCTTCCAGCAAAACAAAAAAAAACTTCCCTAAACATAACAACTTGACAGCTGAAAAGCTTTAAAGTGTTTACTCTGAGCTTAGATATAACGTAATGGATAATGCTACATGGCCCAAAAATACTGTGATGTATCGTTTTTTTATTCCAGGGAGTCGCCAATATTCCTGTGAAATAATCTTTTCTGTGACAAACAGAAAGAAGAATTAAGTGTAAACGGATCACATACTGCTCAGAAAGTTACTCCCATAATCCCAAGCAGTCCCTGTGTCTTGGAACTAAACTTAAAGTGTTATCACTCTTTATAGAAGTGAAGCCAATTTTACTGTGTCTGTGTAAACATTGGTTATCAGCACAATAAACATCAACATGAATGGCCTCTTCGAACAGGATGCCTCGTCACGTGAGACCAACTTCCGGCCAGTAAACGTCAAAACAGCCAAGTGCGTACTGTCGGGAGACACTCCCCAGAGGGCGGCCATCCTACAATGCGGTGGCAGAGGGCGTTCATAGACCAACGCCACCGGAGGCGTGGCTTAGTGGGCGCACACCACTGGATACGACAGAACCCGCACGACTGCCATTAGAGTCGGACGGAAACTTGCAATCCCACTGCCAACTTTTCTGTTGACAATGTTGACTGGAATACTCTCTTTCAAATTTTAAAGGTGGCAGGGGTAACATATAGGGAGCGAAAGGCTATTTACAATTAGTACAGAAACCAGATGCCAGTTATAACAGTCGAGGGGGCATGAAAGGGAAGCAGTGGTTGGGAAGGGAGTGAGACAGGGTTGTAGCCTCTCCCCAATGTTATTCAATCTGTATATTGAGAAAGCAGCAAAGGAAACAAAAGAAAAATTTGGAGTAGGTATTAAAATCCAGGGAGAAGAAACAAAAAGTTTGAGGTTCGCCGATGACATTGTAATTCTGTCAGAGACGGCAAAGGACTTGGAAGAGCAGTTGAACGGAATGGACAGTGTCTTGAAAGGAGGATATAAGATGAACATCAACAAAAGCAAAACGAGGATACTGGAATGTAGTCGAATTAAGTCGGGTGATGCTGAGGGAATTAGATTAGGAAATGAGACACTTAAAGTAGTAAAGGAGTTTTGCTATTTGGGGAGCAAAATAACTGATGGTGGTCGAAGTAGAGAGGATATAAAATGTAGACTGGCAATGGCAAGGAAAGCGTTTCTGAAGAAGAGAAATTTGTTAACATCGAATATAGATTTAAGTGTCAGGAAGTCGTTTCTGAAAGTATTTGTATGGAGTGTAGCCATGTATGGAAGTGAAACATGGACGATAAATAGTTTGGACAAGAAGAGAATAGAAGCTTTTGAAATGTGGTGCTACAGAAGAATGCTGAAGATAAGGTGGGTAGATCGCGTAACTAATGAGGAGGTATTGAATAGGATTGGGGAGAAGAGAAGTTTGTGGCACAACTTGACTAGAAGAAGGGATCGGTTGGTAGGATATGTTCTGAGGCATCAAGGGATCACCAAGTTAGCATTGGAGGGCAGCGTGGAGGGTAAAAATCGTAGAGGGAGACCAAGAGATGGATACACTAAGCAGATTCAGAAGGATGTAGGCTGCAGTAGGTACTGGGAGATGAAGGAGCTTCCACAGGATAGAGTAGCATGGAGAGCTGCATCAAACCAATCTCAGGACTGAAGACCACAACAACAACAACAACAACAACAACAACGCGATACCACAACTAATAAGTGTCTGGATACTTTTGATTATACACTGTCTGTGGCAGACAGAAGGGGGAAATGATACCACATCCCCTCGACGACATGCGCCAAGTAGCCCGTCAACCAGGCCGCAGAAAGTACGGTGTTTTCAAAGTTACGATCCCTTTTTCTTGGTTCATTCCTCATGTTTTTTCTCAATTTTTGCGACCAACTTGTTTCGTTTACAGGTAGAAACTACATGAAATCTTTAGAATTTGGTAATTTTACGTAACATGTGAATTATTTAGTTCTATGTCCTCCCGATTTACTATCGAGAAAGGTAGCAATGTCTCCATAAATATTAGTTTGCGGGAAAAATGGTACATAACTTCTTGATTTCTTTTCTCATTATCCGTACGTCACCTGATTTTCCGAACACGTAGAAGAAATCACGCTGGATATTGATGCCTAGCGAATGGTATGAGTTGCAATTTTTGGATTTTAGAACATAACGCTGTTATCTACGATAAAGTGTCAACGGATACAAATCTTAGTGATATCCTGTCTTATCTTGACAAAAAAAAATGTGGGTGTGTCACGCACTAGCAACTACCTTTTGATATAGAATTACGTAAAGTTTTGGGGTTGACGAAACGTAAATATGTAGCAGCGTTTGACTACAATTAAGAACTAGCATCTCGAGTAACTCATCTCATACAGTCTGCGGAGGCTGCAACACGTGTAGTGTAACCATTACATAGATTCAGTGAGCCAAGCAAGGCAACCTTCAATTTACTATATGCATGTTGAGAAATGTAGATTATTTATGCAAGAAACCATCTATAATTTCATTTAACTCAGACTAGAGTACTGCTCAAGAGTGGGCGGTCCATATCAAGTCGTGTCAACAGAGTAATAAAGACCTTGTACAAGAAAAGCAGTGTTAATGGTCACAGACCTGTTTAACTGATATGGCAGGAACCCCGAAAAATTTCAAATGGCAGACTCTCAAAGGAAAGTAAGCGGTATCCTGAGAAAACCTCCTGGAATATTCCGTTGTTCCCTTTGTGTCGCCGGCCAGTGTGGCCGAGCGGTTCTAGGCGCTTCAGCCTGGAACCGCGCGACCGCTACGGTCGCAGGTTTGAATCCTGCCTCGGGCATGGAAGTGTATGATGTCCTTAGGTTAGTTAGGTTTAAGTAGGTCTAAATTCTAGGGGACTGATGACCTCAGATGTTAAGTCCCATAGTGCTCAGAACCATTTGAACCCTTTGTGTCTCAGCCATGGAGACCACGAAAGCAAATTTATAGCGATAACAGCATGCACATGGGCATTTACGCAAGAATTATCATCATGCATCACTCGAGAAGGCAAAAGGAAGAAATTTCCATAAGTTACAATAAATCGGTCGTCCTAGCAAATTTTATGTACTGATTTCCAAAGTATAAATGTAGTTACAGATGTGTGTATTGAAGATGATACTCCCTTTGCAGTGCATACCTAGAAACCCAGTTAACGCTGAGGCAGGCATCAGTGATTATAAGGCTGTGATAGCAACAATGACTACAGTTTTTACAAGAAATGTTAAGAAAGATAGGAAGATATTTTTGCGTAGCACGAATGACAGTACAAAAACTGCGGAGTATATGAGTAACCAGCATCAAATATTCAGTCATATGGACGACGCTGTAGAGTACAAATGGAAAAAAATTCATAAGCGTCGTTCAGTGTGCTTCAGACAAGTATGTTCCGAGCAATTTCTTAAGGGATGGGAAAGACCCACCGTGGCTTAATAGACATGTTAGAAAACTGCTCCATAAACAAAGAGAGCGTCATCTCAGATGCAAGAGAACCCAGTTGGCAACTGGGTGCTGAACGAAGCGAAAGGAGCGTACGGAGAGCAGTGAGAGAAGTGTTCAATGACTTTGAAAGTGGAATTTGACAATCGATCTGAGTAAAAACCCTAAGAGATTTTGCTCTTACGTAAAATCAGTAAGCGAATCGAAATCATCTATTCATTTACTCTGAGACCATAATGGCACCGAAACGGAAGATAACAGAGAGACGGACGAAATACTGAATTCGTTCTTCCGAAATTGCTTCACCGCGGAAGATTGTAACATAGTTACTCCTGTCACTCATAATATGAACGTCTAAATGGCAGATATTGGGATAGCCGATCGCTTAGTAGGACAAGATGAGATACCCTTAAGATTTTACAAAGGTTATGCAAGAGAACTTGCTCCCCTTCTAGTAGTAATTTATAAGATCGCGTGAACAACGAAGGGTACCTAGCGACTTGATGAACGCGCAGGTCATCCCTGTTTTTAAAAACAGCCGCAGGACACATGCACACAATTATACACCTATATCGTTGACGTCAATCTGTTGTATAATTATGGAATAGGTTTTATGTTCAAGATTTATGACGTTTTTGGAAAACGAAACTCTCCTATATAAAAATCATCATGGATTCCGGAAACAGAATTCTTGCGAAACTCAACTCCCACTGTTCCCCCATGAGATGCACAGCGCTGTAGATAACGGCGCTCAGGTTGATGCAGTGTTCCTAGGCTTCACGAACGCATTTAACACCCTCCCGCAACGCTGCTGGGTGAAAAAATATGAGCTTATCGAGTATCGGACCAGATTTGTGAATGGATTCCACACTTTCTTGCAGACAGAACTCAACAAGTCGCTCACAACGAAACAAAATCTACAGATGTAAAGGTAATTTCCCGAGTACACCATGGAAGTGTGACAGGACCGTTACTGAATAGGTTCAAAAATGGTTCAAATGGCTCTGAGCACTATGGGACTTAACATCTGTGGTCATCAGTCCCCTAGAACTTAGAACTACTTTAACCTAACTAACCTAAGGACAGCACACAACACCCAGTCATCACGAGGCAGAGAAAATCCCTGACTCCGCCGGGAATCGAACCCGGGAACCCGGGCGCGGGAAGTGAGAACGCTACCGCACGACCACGAGCTGCGGACGTTACTGAATACAAAGTATATAAATGATTTAGTAGAAGGCTTCGGATGCTCTTTAAGACTGTTCGCACATGACGCGGTTGTCTGTGGTAAAGTAGCAACGTCAGAAGACTGTATCGATTTGCATCATGAACTGCAGAGGATTGATGAAAGGTGCAGCCTTTGGCAGTTGACCGTGAACGTAAATGAATGAATGAACGAAAATGAATGATTGAAAACATTAGGAAAAGAAAGCCACAACAGTACACTACAATGTTGAACACAGTATCTACCGTACAATATTTAGGAATAACTATCCCGGGTGATCTCATGTGGAATGACCACATAAAAGAAATGTACGAAATGCAGACGCCAGATGGATAGTCATAGGAAGAATCTTAAGGAAATGTAACTCATCCACGAAGGAAGAGGCTTATAAGGCACTTGTTCGACCGATTCATGATATTGTTTATCAATATGGGATTCTTACCAGGTAAGACTGATAGAAGAGAGACAGAAAATCCAACGAAGAGCGGCGCGTTTCGTCACGGGATCGTTTAGTCGGTGCGAGAGCGTTACAGGGATGCTGAACAAACTCCAGTGGCAGACGTTACAAGAGAGGCACTGCCCATCATGGAGACGTTTTCTATTGAAATTTCAAGAAGGCAATTTCCGGGAATAGTCGGACAACGTATTACTTCCTCCCACATACATCTTGTGTAATGACCACGACGAGAAAATTAGAGCCAATACAGAGGCAATCATTCTTTCCACGAGTCATTCTCGAATGGAACAGGGTAGAGGGATGAGTCAGTGGTGCCAGAAGTACCCTCCGCCGCACCATTAAGTGGCTTGCGGAGTATGATACAGATGTAGGTCGCCCCTATACTCGCCGTCGATGGTCATCCGGGTAGTGCAGAATCGTGATTCATTGTTAACACAATACGATCCATTCGTTAAAGGCCCATACTTGCCGGCCACAGCAAACGTGGGCATTTGTGTGTTAGTGTTTACAGTAGGCTCCGCATGGGACGGTTATTCCCTACTGTGGCTGCTGCTAGTTTCCGGCGAATGGTGCGGGACGACTCAGAATGTCGCAGGGAGTCCATTACTTTGTATCGAATGTGAACGGCTCACAATGTGCTTGGCGTACACTGCGTCAATTATTCCTTGTGGTGACGAGACGTACTCGACTGGAACCTTGACAACGAGTTCGCTTGCCGTCATGTTCCCATGCAGTCCAATATTGAGCCACTGTCACATTTGAATACCCCACGTATCTGCCCCATTCGACCAACTAGTCGAATGGAGACCAACAATAAAGCCCCTTTCAACCTCTGTTACGTGCTGATAACAATCTCGCTCGAGTATGCAGCATCCGTGTCCTTCACAATGATCATCCAACATCTGATGCTGCTATGCCCCTTACATACCCTACTAGGCCAGGAACAAAACTAAACGGGAAAAACACTAATTCATTCTGGTGGCCATTCTACCTGTCACAGAGAATCATTCAATTACACACCCATTAATGATGTGTTCGTCTATGAAGTTACATTATATCCGACCATGTCTTTCGCTGATTCAGTTTTTTCGTCAGGCAGAGAACTTATTTGCAGTTACTTACAATTTAGTGTAATAGTTAGACTTTATGTTAATGATAAGCAATTTTCTTCCCTTTTCTCCAATGACCACTCTTTCGCGCATAATACCAAGAAAGAGTTTCATCAACCTGTCTGTGTCCCATTTTAGCTTTATGCATTTTTTAATATCTCTTGAGGAATTTTCTCCTATTATCTCGCACAGACTTACATATTTCAATATTTCTGACGCTACATATATGAATTCCCTGTTTCTAAACTAAAGTCCATAGGCGCCCCCTTCACCTTTAATCCTTCCTCCTGTTACTATTCTGTTCTCACTTACCCTTCATTTTTGTCACCAACATTTTAATATGTTCACACTGTACTGAAATAATAAAAATAAGAAACAAGGTCAACATCAAGATCATTGCAGCTCGGTTGAGAATGCGAAAATAAACTGCCTCGATTCCTCAGCAGAAATATTTCAAACATTTCGACTTTCAGAAAATTTCCATTACAAGCATACAAATCTGTTGTTTCTGGTCGAGGACAAAATTGCACTTTACACAAAGCAATCAAGTTTATTAATAAAATGTTTTTCTGCCAACATGGTGAGAGATGCGAATAATAACCACCGGGGAGGAGATGGGGAAGCGAGGGAAGGGTATGGGCAGAGAGATAACCGAAGGAGGCGATGGTCAGAGGGAGTGGAAGGAGCAGATGGCAGTGGGGAAGAAAAGGACATGGACTAAGAGATGGAGGAGGAGGAGATTTGTGCAATATATGTGTTAAACACATATTTATTACATCGACTCACAGACTCTGGAAGTCATACGACAGATTGCATGTGTACATACTGCATGCATCTGGAGTTGGTCCCACGTAATGCAAAATGGTACTGTTCATGACTGAAAACAAAATTATTGTAACTGAAAGCAAAATATGCATTTCAGTAATATTGGCAACTCAATTTTATGACACACGATAGAGGCCACAAACGTCTTAACGCAGGAACTGAAAAAAAGGCCATGCTCGTATGAGAATCAGACTACTTCAAATGGTCAAATGTATCTGAGCACTATGGGACTTAACATCTGAGGTCATCAGCCCCCTTGACTTAGAACTACTTAAACCTAGCTAAGCTAAGGACATCACACACATCCATGCCCGAGGCAGAGTTCAAACTTGCGACCATAGCAGCAGCGCGGTTCCGGACTCCAGACTGCTTCCCCAGATGTGAAAGTGCCCACAGTGAGGGCATGACGATTCATAACACCTAACAGGGTATGATACGATGACGTAAACACAGTTACCCTCTTCATGCATAAAAGTAGCAAATATTGACACACAACGATTATACACTAATACCATCAACGACTTACGCAATAAACGGTTCCAGAAAAATTATTTTGTATTCCTTACAGCTTAAGGACTCATCACTTATTACAGTGAGGGTTGTTTTCCGTCCAGCTTACATAGTATACACGTTCGCTTATGTACATTACCGTCCAGTGTTTTCAAAGTAAAAGCATCACTGCCACAGCAAGGCACGTGAGCGCAGCGGTTGAATTTCGGTATGGGATCGCGAAGCTGAGCAGAAGCCTGTGACTTTGTAGGCTTTCCCGGTGCAATAAGTCTTGAAAGTCTCTTCGGGTTTGCTGCTGGATCCAAAACTCAACTCGATTCGATATTTCGGCGATCCAGCTGGTCGCCATCTTCAGGAGAATGCTGCTTCTGCTTTGATACTAGTAGGTTTCTCTTGGCCAGGAATGCCCTTTTGCCAATGCTAGTCCCGCTGAGAACTGACGCCACACTGCAAATCATCGTGTCCTATATAAGCCACTGTACAGTGCACGGCGCATGCGCCGCCCATCACGGTTGCTACCCTCCGAGACTGGGAGGTGGTGCCGCCCTTAGTAGAACATAGTCGGCAACGATATATCGCACTCAGGGACGCACCGAAGAACGTTCTGTTTTGATGCGGGATAGTACAGGATTCCATGTCCTGCTAAGAGGAAATCCATTGTCTCTGTTAATTAAATTATACGCCAGCATAATTTCAACTGCCTCTTTATAAAGACACTGTTCCAAAAACCGGAAGTGCTGCCAACCTACACAGTATCGTCAAGTTTCATACGGTGTCCCTTATTTTAACAGTGTTCTGCTACTGCCAATTTTTCCAGCTGTTGTAGCCTCGTATGACGGTGATGTTCCACACACCTGTCACGAACTGTACGAATCGGACGGCCGATGTCAGCCTTCTCACATTGAGATCATCTTTCACAGAGCCGAGTAGTGCTCTGATCTTAGAAGGTGGACGGAACATACTCTTAATGTTAAAATTCCTTAAAATACTCCCAATCATAAACGATATGCCTCCACCATAATTTAGAAAGGCCACCGATCTATCTTCCTCTTCATGCACCTCCAGTGATTGGTCAAACTCCATAGCCTGCTTCTCTGAGTAGCCATTTTCCTTAAAAACAGCCATCAAATGCGCAAGTTCTTGGGTTAAGCTGTCCCCGTTGGAAGTGGCATATGCTCTGCGTACCAAACCCATAAGGACGCCACTACATCTACATCTACATTTATACTCCGCAAGCCACCCAACGGTGTGTGGCGGAGGGCACTTGACGTGCCAGTGTCATTACCTCCCTTTCCTGTTCCAGTCGCGTATGGTTCGCGGGAAGAACGACTGTCTGAAAGCCTCCGTGCGCGCTCTAACCTCTCTAATTTTACATTCGTGATCTCCTCGGGAGGTATAAGTAGGGGGAAGCAATATATTCGATACCTCATCCAGAAACGCACCCTCTCGAAACCTGGCGAGCAAGCTACACCGCGATGCCTCTCTTGCAGAGTCTGCCACGGTTACCAAATAACCCTGTGACGAAACGCGCCGCTCTTCTTTGGATCTTCTCTATCTCCTCCGTCAACCCGATCTGGTACAGATCCCACACTGATGAGCAATACTCAAGTATAGGTCGAACGAGTGTTTTTTAGGCCACCTCCTTTGTTGATGGACTACATTTTCTAAGGACTTTCCCAATGAATCTCAACCTGATACCCGCCTTACCAACAATTAATTTTATATGATCATTCCACTTCAAATTGTTCCGCACGCATACTCCCAGATATTTTACAGAAGTAACTGCTGCCAGTGTTTGTTCCGCTATCATATAATCATACAATAAAGGATCCTGCTTTCTATGTATTCGCAATACATTACATTTGTCTATGTTAAGGGTCAGTTGCCACTCCCTGCACCAAGTGCCTATCCGCTGCAGATCTTCCTGCATTTCGCTACAATTTTCTAATGCTGCAACTTCTCTGTATACTACAGCATCATCCGCGAAAAGCCGCATGGAACTTCCGACACTATCGACACTGCGTTGGTGTGGTGGATGGCAAATCATAGAATGCAGATAACGATCTGTGTGCGTCGGCTTTCGGTGAACACTATGTCCCAAAGTACCATCTGGTTTTTTATAAGCCATAACACCTAAAAATGGAAGCATCCCATCACTTTCAACCACCATGGTAAATTTAATGCGGGGGATGAAGACTATTGAAGTAGTCCAAATATCTATTGAGAACATCACGTCCATGTGGCCAGACGAAAAAGGTATCATCCCCATATCTCCAGAAGCACGTTGGTTGCAAAGCCGAAGTCTTCCGTGCCATATCCTGGAAGTCCTCCATAAATAAATTGGCGACTATGGGCGATAAAGGACTACCCATAGCCACGCCAACATTCTGTTACAAATGTTTCCGTTAAAAAAATACGTGGATGTCAGCATATGACGACAACGCTTCACTAACTCTTCATCCAGTTTTTCACTAATCAAACTAAGGGACTCTTCTACAGGGACTTTTGTTAACAGAGATACCACATCAAAAATCACCAATAGATATGAAGGACTCAGTCTAAAAGATTTCAATCGTCGAATAAAATCCACTGAATTGGAGATATGGTGTCCACACTTGACATCATATGAACTGAGAACAGGTTATAAGTGGGTGCACCCAAATTACTAACAATAAGGCGTAGAGGAACCCCTGCCTTCTGCAGCTTAGGCGGACCATACAATCTAGGCACAACGGCAGCACCAGGATGAAGTTTCTTACGTAAATCTTCGAACATCAAACTCTTTTTCAGCAGTGTAAGTGTCTTGCGCTTAATCCTTTCTGTGGGGGTCACTAGATTGTCTTCTGTGCGCTGGATCATCGAGTACACACCAACATCGGAACTTAACACTCCAATCACTACACAGGACATCATCATCACACTCCACACTAAATGCAACACTGCCCGTGGCCACGACCGCATTACCGACCGCCACTCAAACACTGCCCTCCCTCCTTCCTTGCAGTCCTTGCCGCCCTCTATAACGTAATCCTTGCCACTGACTTCTTCCCCAATCTATGGAAAACCTCCCATATCCTGATGTTCCTCCCCCCCCCCCCCCCCGCCCCCTATATATGTCTTACCTCTGTGTTCAGCAAGCTCTTAGAATCCATCCTTACCCAACGCATCCATCACCACCTCCACCAACAGCACCTCCTCCTCCCCCCCAACACCCAATGTGGCTTTCGACCTTCCTTCCCTTCCAATGACCAACTCCTATACCTCACCCATCTCCTGTCCCTCCAGCTTAGGTCCCGTCACTCTGCCATTTTTGTATCCCTAGACCTCGAAAAGGCTAAGCCATGTCTCCGCAATGTCCTTTCTTCTGAGTGTGCTAGTTCTGCAAGGTTCGCAGGAGAGCTTCTGTGATGTTTGGAAGGTAGGAGACGAGTTACTGGCGGAATTAAAACTGTGACGACGGGTCGTGAGTTGTGCTTGGGTAGCTCAGTTGGCAGACCACCTGCCCGCGAAAGGCAAAGGTCCCGAGTTCGAGTCTCGGTCCGGCACACAGTTTTAAGCTGCCAGGAAGTTTCACGTCGTGAAAGTGTTCAACCGACTCCAGTGATACAAGCTGCAACAGAAACATTCAGCACCATTGAACTGTTTTCATATTTTTCAGATCTTTGAGATATAGGAATAAACTCCTGTTTTCAGAAACATCTATACTTCTCTTGTTGCAATGTTTTGCTAAAACATAGCAGAATTTACAGAAATTCATTTAACACTGTAATGCAGTTGAAATTGCGGAGGACTCCAAAAACATTGTGTTATTAAACTAGCAAGACATATAAGTATTTTACGAAAAAATCCGTTCTCGGTATAAAAATAAACTTGTAGTTTCTTCACTTACACTGCAAAACTCACAGCAATTCTCGATTCACGATCTATTTATCTCCCTTAAGAAATTACGTTATCCCATTGAAAAATCTCTACTTACTTGCATATCATTTATTAATTATGAGGCAAAATACTCCCCTCTTTGTGTGCAATCATTTGCCAAAATCTTGTTTGGATATCTCAAATAGTTTATGAAACAAACGGGAAATTACGAATATTTCACTGCCCCATTATTGTCTTCACGTGCAAGTGGAACCGAGTACTCTACATATAATCTTCTCTCTCGAGAATGAGACGTACATCTCCTCCTAAGAGTAAATAATAATTCAATATGTTAGCTACATTTTGTACCCAGCAATGCATGAACTAACATGCACCAAACGCAAATTCATAGAATGCCCTATTTTTCATTCCAAACTATTCGAATATCATGCTGTGGGTTGCTTAATTTCGAAGTATCACAATAACAATGATCATTGACTCAATAACAGGCATTTCTTCATGAAGTTGACAAATGGGACTATGAGATGCGAGAGAATAAAGTTTTTAACAAAACAGTTTCTTTAAAATCGTCTGAAAAAGATTACAGAGAGCAGTCATGTGCACGATATGCCGATTTGTCTCACAGGTTAACCTGTGTTGTCTGTGAGATCCCGCCTTCCAGGGTTCGACATTCGTTGGCGAAAGGTCTCCCGACTGGCCAATGTAGGTAGCATTTAGAGAACCCTACAGGGGAAATAACACCAGGGCTGCCATGCGAAGCTCCCTGAAGGGGAAACAGGCAGGCAGGCAGGCAGGCAGGCAGGCAGGCAGGCCGGCCGGCCTTGCTTGGAAGCTGTCGCACGAACAAGCAAGTGACACAGTGAATTTTACTCCGTAACGGACTGGCTTTAGCACTCGAAAGTGTCACCAGGGCCTCTGATGGCCAGAGCGATATTCCAGCACGCTGACCAGGCTCAATCTGTTAATACGCTGGCAACTGACACGCTTTTAGTGACATCTTTTCGAAAGGATGTTGAGTTCTCTCGGTTATGTTTTAATGTATTCGCATGCAGTTACAAGTAAAGAGCACCACATGATATGTAGTGAGTGACGAAATGGCTCCAACACAATTCCTTAAGGTGAAAAACGGAGATCCTGGCAAGGAACGCTAGTTTTGAATGCGAGACGTTCCAGGGATACACAGCCGACCAAAACTGAGAGGAAAATTGGTAAAGGAAACGAAATAGGGCAGGGAAAGACGTTCTTGGTACAACGGCGGCGATTGGAGGGTAGCCAGCCATTCCTGATGACGATACCTAAACCCCTGGTCTTTTGTGAGGAATGGAAGGGAAGGGAAAACGAAGCTTTTTGTTTATTTTTATTTATTTTGTTTAGTCATCAGTATTCTAACTGGTTTGATGTTGCCTGTCACGAATTCCTCTCTTGGATCAATCTTCTCATCTCAAACTAGCAGTTGTACTCTACGTCCTCAATTATTGGCTGGATGTAACACAATCTCTGCCTTCCTCTACAGCTCCCTCTAGTATCAACGAAACTGTTCCCTGATGTCCTTCCTATCATCCTCTCCCTTCTTCTTGTCACTGTTTTCCATATATTCCTTTCCTCGCCCATTCTGTGGAGTAACTCGTCATTCCTTACTTATCTGTACACTTAATTATCAACATTCTTCTCTAGCACCAAATTTCAAATGCTTCTCTTCTGTTCTGTTGCCCACAGTCCAAGTCTCACTGCCAAACAATCCTGTGTTCCAAACGCACATTTTCAGAAATTTCTTCCTCAAATTAAGACCTAAGTTTTGATACTAGTAGATTTCTCTTGGCCACGAATGCCCTTTTGACAATGCTAGTCTGCTTTTTATGTTCTCCTTCCTCCTCCGTCATGTATTATTTTGCTGCAGAATTTCTTAACTTCCTCTACTTCGTGATCACCAATCCCGATGATAAGTTTCTCGCTGTTTTTATATGAATACAGAAAATGAGACTGAGGGTCATTCTACGAAAAGTCGCTGACTGGAGGCCGAGGAAACGCGCCAGAACCGCGCCACTGGGATCACCCGAACAGTCATCCTCAGAGCATGACGGTCACATGCCAGAGGCCAGCGACCCATTACAGCCAAGTACAGGTATAGTGTTTGCTTACTGAACCGGAGCTGTACAAAGGACCTGGTTGGTACACGTGGCAGCAGAAGTACTCCTCACGCTGGCAAAAGCAATGCAACGCAGTCTCTTATTTCCGACCTAGTTTAGCCTAGTCTGAGAGCATCGGGCATTTTTATTCATTTATGTAGTCAAATCCTTATGAAGTTATATAGACTAAATATTATCTGTTTTAGGTCTCAGTTGCAGTTTTGTGCATAACTCCCCGAAAACCACTAAGAAAGATGTTGAATTAGCGTTAAATCTAGGTCTGGTGCCGATGACAAAAGGTGATACTAGACAAGGGGCAGATGATGGTTATCGTAGAACAGTCTCAAGGTCAGTGTTATTCCCAACAGATAACCACGAAGCATTACACTAGTTTAATTCGTTAATTCATTAAGCCATTGACTAAGTAATATTCTTCCTCAAAGTCGACCCTGTATTTACTATTTATATTTACGAAAATGAGCATATTTTGCCATATACTTTTCTCAAAATTATATATTTTTGTGGTACGAATTCTTTAAAAATCTATCCTTGGTATTTATTGAAGTGATGAGGAGTGATGATAATACTGTTTTAGAAGTTTTTGTTAGTGTGGTATACACGAAAAAAATACAGGGATGTGCAACGCCACTATATACTCGTATTTCTCACATTCGTAACGTGTATCACTTTCTTTCTTCATTGCTTGCTTGCTTCGCACACTACACAATTTTTGGAGGGTGTTTTCTTCGTAGTAACACGAAGATGGAGCTATAGCTGCTCGGCCTGCCTCACAGCCGGCAATGTAATAACGCACTTGAAACCTACAGCCTGCTGCGAGCCGACTTTAAAAATCAATGTGTTAATTTGGTGAGTGCTGCAAATCGCAGACTATGAGCAGCAGAAACTGTCTGCTCGATCTGTGGGAAGCTTTTGGTAGAGTCGGGGGACATTGCAGGTGTCGCGGTCACTGGAGTGCGTGCGGCTGCTGGTGGGGGCAGGTGCGTCGGTGAACCGCGCAGACAAGTTCGGCTACACGCCGCTGCACCTGGCGGCGCTCAACGAGTTCTCGGCGTGCGCGGCGCTGCTGCTGGAGCGCGGCGCCGACGTGACTGCGCGCACGCGCGGCGGCGTCTCGGCGCTGTCCTTCCTGGTGCGGCGCGTGCCCGACGTCATCCCCGCGCTCGTCACGCAGCTCGACGGCGCCGTCACGCTGCACGACCACGAGCTCGGCGACGTCGACTGCGAGCTCAGGCTCGACTTCCGCGTGCTCGTGCCCAACGCCGAGCGCGGCGAGTCCGGCCTACTGCTCGCCTTCATCGAGGTACACCCGGCCACAGGGCCGTACTTCCTACCACATCCCACCAATAACTGCCATTTCACGAGAGGAGCGCTCGTTCAGTGCAACATCGCTGCACAGGTTCTGCGCCCTTCTACACTCCCATTAAAATAACTTTGTGACTGACGTGTAGTGACTATTGGCAAGGGCCGGCGTCAGTCAATCACAGCTGTTCATCGGGCTCGACGATCTCGCCCTGCTGCTGTTCTGCGGGCTCAAGGAACAGCCTCGGCAGGCGACGCAGGTTGCACGAGATAGGAGGCCCGGGCAAACTATCGATGGAATGAGCGCTTGGCATGTTGTGCACGAGCAGGCAGTTTTCATCACCACTACTGACACTTGTCAGTCACAACGTTATTTTCACATACAGAGTACCTTATTTGTCTTCCCCACAGAGCAGCAGCAGATGATTTCACCTCGTCCTACATTGGTAATTTACCCCAGATAATGAAAAGTGTGATATTATCCACTTGAGTGCTAAAAGGAATCCATTAAACTACGGTTACATGATAAATCAGTCGAATCTATAGGCTGTACATTCAACTCAATACCTAGGAATTACAGTTACGAACAACTTAATTTGGAAAGAACACACAGAAAATGTTGTAGGGAGGCGAATCAAAGACTGCGTTTTATTAGCAGAATACTTAGGAGATGAAGAGATCTACTAAAGGGACTCCCTACACTATGCCTGTCTGTCCTCTTTTGGAGTACTGCTATGCGGTCTGGGATCCTTACCAGACAGGATTAACGAAGTGCATCGAGAAAGTTCAAAAATGAACAACACGTTTTGTACTATCGACAAAAAGGGGAGAGACTGTCACTCATGTGCTACAGGATTTGGGGTGGAGATCATTAAGACAAGTGTTTTCGTTGCGGTGAAATCTCACGAAATTTCAGTCACCAACTTTCTCGTCCGAATGCGAAAATATTTTGTTGACGCCGACCTACATAGGGAACTATAGTCATCAATAAAATAAGGGAAATCACAGCTCGCAAGGAAAGGTATAGGTGTTCGTTTTTTCCGTGTTCTGTTCGAGATTGGAATAATAGTGTGGTTGTGAAGGTGGTTCCATGAACCCTCTGTCAAGCACTTATGTGTGATTTGCAGAGTATCAATCTAGACGCTGATGTAGATGTCCTGTTCGTTTGTTAGCCATGTAGCTCAAAGGGAGCAAGGCACTTCACACTGACTGTAACCTCACAAATGATTTCATTTTTTTATGCATAAATATTGGAGGATAGGACACAGTACACCACATCTGGTGCTGCAAGAGGTGGTCTTTAACACACGGTCACAGTCCCAATCATACAGTGTATCCCTGCGTTACATGTTTGATGTTTCGGCTACGAATATGTAGTACCATTATTACTTTCACCGCAGTTCGTTGTCTAGTATTTTTTCATGTAGAGTGCATGAATGGATTGAGATTACAGCTTAAGAGGGATGTGGGCGTCCGAGTGTGTCAGGAAATTTGTTTAAAGGCATGTCACTCGCCGGAGTTTACTGCATCAGCTCCTACTACTAAGGAATACAGGAAAACAGAAACAGCAGGAGGCAGCCGCAATCAGACTGAGGAGCTTGTTGCCCGGGAAGATGAGCAGGACAAGACGTCTGGTCGGGACGAGAGCTGGCAGACAAGAGAGCGACCGCGTAGTGCCGGAGCGCCCTGGTCAACCGGCTCGGCGTCCCCCATGTCACCGTTCCCAGCCCTTTAATTGGCTGGTAGAGGGTACTTTAGACGCGTCCCCCTGTCAGCAAATAGCGTCCTCTGTCAGCAGTACCCGACTGGGCGTGGGTTGGTGCAGCATCTAGAAACATTCCATGTCGCACCAGCCCTGTTCCAGCCACAGCTCGACTGTAAGACGCGGATAACTACGCCGGAAATCCAAAGAAAGAAAAAATTAACATTTTAAAGTTCCAGTAATTCTTTCAATAAATCTTTCTTCTCAATCTGATTGCTCGCCATGTACACCAGCGGGTACGAATTATAAGAAGGCCGTGAGAACTGACGTTATCAGCTGAGAATGAATTGCCGGAAATACAACTATCGAACAAACCGTGAGCATTTCATACGTGCGTGTTCATCCACAATTCTTAACCCAACAACTTTTCAGTGTCAAAAATTCTTCTTGTAATGCTTTCAAGTTTCATAATATGAAACCAACCTTATATATCTCACGGTGTAAGGCATCCACTAATTATATTATTAATCAGTTACGTATGAGATATATGCAATGTGTAGAATGAGTCTCTTGCTTGTGAGGCGATGTCAGTAATTTATAGCTGTCCTAGCAATTAGGTATGGAACTTGAACCACGCACGTTTGTAGCCTATATACCAAATCCGTTTCGAAGATACCAAATCCGTTTCAAAGAAACACAACTTTCTTGAATTCTTGGTAACAGCCAAGTCCCTTCTAATTGATTCTTAATCATACTACATTTGTAACGTAAACAGGTTCCTTACTGGTCTCGCCCGTGTAGAAATTATTAGTGTTTCGTTTCACAAGTGGATTTCACGTCGTCAGTTTTATTCTTAATTAAGTCATTCAGGATATATGTATGTTGGGAGGCTTGCGTGCCTCAGCGATACAGATAGCCGCACCATAGGTGCAACCACAACGGAGGGGTATCTGTTGAGAGGCCAGACAAACGTGTGGTTCCTGAAGAGGGGCAGCAGCCTTTTCAGTAGTTGCAGGGGCAACAGTCTGGATGATTGATCTCGCCTTGTAACATTAACCAAAACGGCCCTGCTGTGCTGGTACTGCGAATGGCTGGAAAAAAGTGGGGAAATTACAGCCGTAATTTTTCCCGAGGACACACAGCTTTACTGTATGGTTAAAAGATGACGTCGTCTTCTTGGAGAAAATATTCCGGAGGTAAAATAGTCCCCCATTCGACTACTCAGGAGGACGTCGTTATCAGGAGAAAGAAAACTGGCGTTCTACGTATCGGAGCGTGGAATGTCAGATCCGTTCAAATGGTTCAAATGGCTCTGAGCACTATGGGACTCAACTGCTGAGGTCATTAGTCCCCTAGAACTTAGAACTAGTTAAACCTAACTAACCTAAGGACATCACAAACATCCATGCCCGAGGCAGGATTCGAACCTGCGACCGTAGCAGTCTTGCGGCTCCAGACTGCAGCGCCTGTAACCGCACGGCCACTTCGGCCGGCTGTCAGATCCGTTAATCGGGCAGGTAGATTAGAAAATTTAAAAAGGGAAATGGATAGGTTAAAGTTAGATATAGTTAGAATTACTGAATTTCGGTGGCAGGAGGAACAAGACTTCTCGTTAGGTGAATGCAGGGTTATAAATACAAAATCAAATATGGGTAATGCAAGAGTAGGTTTAACAACGAATTAAAAATATATATATATATGAGTGAGGGTAAGCTACTACGAACAGCATAGTGACCGCGTTACTGTAGCCAAGATAGAATCAAAGCCCACGCCTACCACAGTAGTACAAATTTATATGCCAACTAGCTCCGCAGATGACGAACAGATTGATGAAATGTATGATGAGATAAAAGCAATTACTCAGATTACACACACACACACACACACACACACACACACACACACACACACACACACCTCATCGTTTCAGTTGGGTTCAAATGCATGAGGATCCGACAATACAACTACATCGATCGACAGCCATTGATTTACATGGTAAAGAAGAAAAATCGTAATGGAAAAGCCTTAGAGACAAACAGAACTTAAAAGTTTTGCCATCGAATGATCCAGCCAAAGTCTGATGAAAGACAGTTCCACTTAGGCTTGGTATCATTACATTAATTTCCTAAAATAAATGCTATCCCTAAGAGCTATGCAAAGTTCTTCCGGAGTGGAGATAGGATCGATCTAACGTATATCATTATTTGCATCTTGTGGTACTACAGTTTCCCAGAACTGCAACAGCACAATTTTAAAAACGAACATTTTGTGTATTTCTAACTTTAGACATGGAAACATCTATAAATGTTATTGGGTTTTGGCATTTGCCATTTTCTTCTCCCACTGCAAAGCAATTAATTGAATTATTCTAGTCTGTCCACAGCCATGCCTCATCTTACATTACTTTATTCTCTTCTTCTAGTTCTAAATACGAAATGTACATTCCACTTACTGCAGGGTGCGAATACAAATAACTGCTTGCCTTTCATAATGTAAAGTGTGGCCTGTTGTAAAACTATAGCGGATGCCGTCGTGTGCTAGTACTGACGCCTAATACAGAATCACCTCAATAGGTGGCGCTGCCACGCAGCTGCTGGTAAGACTGAGAGATCGTAAACTGGATAAACATAGCCACTGAAACTTTTAAATGTACTGCACATAAAACATTAATAACATGGAATTACTACGAGCAACACCTGTGCAATAACTTATCCTAAAAAAATTTGAAGGCGGTAAATTTAAAATGAGAAAACAGGGTGTATAATACAATACACAGATGCAGTATCTAAAAAGATTTTACGTATCATATACCACTAGAACGAGACCATTAAAAACACAGGACCTTAATTTCAGATGAAGAGGCCACCCTATAAGACGCAATACTGCGTGATTCGGAGCTAGAACTTCTACCTAACAAGAAAACTATACAAATAGAATTATTACGCTAAAATACACACCAACGTGGAAGACGGACGGCTGTGTGGAGACAAGCACAGAGATTTCCATACCCTCTGTCTTCTCCACTATCTGATCAAAATACACTGTCCCCCATATCTCTCCTCGACCTTAACGCTACTGTCTGAACAACATGGCAGAAACACCCGTTCCTACGAAAGCAAAATCCTCTTTGTCCCACTTCATCGTTCAGCCACTTTCTCGAAGTCCTTCTCAGTAGCAGGAGCCCCACGCTCGAATAAGCTCCCGCAATATAATAGAGAATGCCGTTTTATTTATTTACATTGTTTAGACTCATAGAGGAGCACATAAACCAAATTATGACCTGTGGTTGTTATTTTTCTTGTTCTTCCAGAATTATTTCATCCTCTCGCAGTGCTTAGCTCGAAGTCATCTGACCACTTTCTTCTAAGTACCTTGGGTTTGTCTTCTAATGAAATTTCCCAGCTGTAGACCTTATGTCTGAAGACGTTTCGACCTTCAATGTCTGTCGGTGAGATTTTATCATTTTTTTAGATCAACTTGGACCGGTTTTATCCAAACTGTTGTCGTTTTCAGGACGTCAAAATTTTCTTTGTTAGTCTCAAGATATGTCTGTAGAATTTCAGTCGTCGTTTGCGGAAATCGGTTTCGATGTTGGAATATTTTTCTGTGGTTGTGTGTGATTGTAGACCGTATTCTTCGTCTGTAAGTTTTGGGACAAGGATTTTTCGGATGATTTTTGTTTCAGTCTTTTTGATATTTTCGAGGTCTCTTTTGTAATTAAGGTTTACAGTCTCGCTGGCATAGAGTATTTCAGGTTTGATAACAGTCGTGTAGTGTAGAGCTTTTGTGTTGATGTTTATGCATTTTCTACTGTAGATGCTCGCAACTTTCCCATATCCTTTCCGAATTTTGAGTTCCCGTGTTTTTTATGCTAACCTTTCTGTACCTGTAGGCTCGATAATTTCTCCTAAGTGCTTGAAGTGGTTAACCTTGTTTACTATGCCGTGTTTTGTAGGCATGAATTCGGTTTTAGAAAAAGAAAATTGCAGTCCAACTTTCTCGGCACATTCTTTGAGGACTTCAATCTGATGAATTGCTGTTTGTTCATCACAGGACATGTCCGCGAGGTCATCAGCAAGGATAGGCATGTGACGTCGATGTTATCTTTTTCTTTTCATAGCCTTATGGGTCTTCAGATGTTTCGATTTTTCACTTCTTGTTCCCATTCTTTGATGACTTTGTCTAAAACGATGTTGAAAAGTAGTGGGGAGAGGCTATCGCCCTGCCGGACGCCAGTCTTAATGGAAAAAGGTTGTAGAGTTTTCTGTTGAATTTGACTTTGGAAGTTGGGTCTGTTAGGGATTGTTGGATGAGACGTTGCGTTTTAGGATCCAGATTGTATTGAATATATTAAACAGGAACTGTCGGTCGATGGAGTCGTAAGCTTTCGTGAAGTCGACAAATGTGCAGATGGTTGGGACACTTAATGTATCTCGAATTTTCAGCGTAGACTTCATGTTGAAAATTTGTTCGACGTCTGATATGCGTGGTCTAAAGCCTGTTTGATAATCATTTATCACGGATTCGAGTTGTTCTTGTGCGTGTTGTAAGAGGCAAGCGGAGAGGACTTTGTAAGGAACGGAAAGGAGGGAGACTCCTCTGTAGTTATTCACATCAGATTTGTCTCATTTTTTATGAAATAGGTGAATGAGTGCGCATTATTACTAGTATTATTAGTGGTAGTGGTAGCAGCAGCAGCAATGGTAGAAGTACTGCCAGTATTAACTTTATTAATTCACAGTCAGTGCTATAACCTCACGTCACTACAGACACTGAAATTATTTCAATAAATTTTGGAAATTTGTGGTAAGGTCTTACGGGACCAAACTGCTGAGGTCATCGGTCCCTAAGCCTACATACTACGTAATCTAACTTAAACTAACTGTGGACAACACATACCCAAGCCCGAGGGAGGACTCGAACCTCCGATGGGGGGAGCCGCACAGACCGTGACAAGGAGCCCTCGACCGCGCGGCATCATTTTAATGTTATCTGTTTATATTAAAATTGTTATTCTCTACATCCCCCCCCCCTCACCATGAACCATGGACCTTGCCGTTGGTGGGTAGGCTTGCGTGAATCAGCGATACAGATAGCTGTACCGTAGGTGCAACTACAACGGGGAGGTAGCTGTTGAGAGACAAGACAAAACGTGTGGTTCCTGAAGAGGGGCAGCAGCCTTTTCAGTAGTTGTAGGGGTCACAGTCCAGATGACTGACTGATCTGGCCTTGTAACACTAACCAAAACGGCCTTGCTGTGCTGGTACTGCGAACGGCTGAAATCAAGGGGAAACTACAGCCGTAATTTTTCCCGAAGGCATGCAGCTTTACTGTATGGTTAAATGATTATGGCGTCCTCTTGGGTAAAATATTCCGGAGGTAAAATAGTCCCCCATTCGGATCTCCGGGCGGCGACTACTCAGGAGGATGTTGTTATCATGAGAAAGAAAACTGACTTTCTACGGGTCGGAGTGTGGAATGTCAGATCCCTTGATCGGGCAGGTGAAGGGAAACGAAAATTTAATAGTCATGGGCTACGGGAATTCGATAGTAGGGAAAGGAAGAGAAGGAAAAGTAGTAGGTGAATATGGAATGGGTGTAAGGAATGAAAGAGGAAGCCGCCTGGTACAATTTTGCACAGAGCATAACTTAATCATAGGTAACACTTGGTTCAAGAATCATTAAAGAAGGTTGTATACACGGAAGAAGCCTGGAGATACTGAAAGGTTTCAAACAGATTATATAATGGTCAGACAGAGATTTAGGAACCAGGTTTTAAATTGTAAGACATTTCCAGGGGCAGATGTGGACTCTGGCCACAATCTATTGGTTATGAACTGTAGATTAAAACTGAAGACACTGCAGAAAGGTGGAAATTTAAGGAGATAGGACCTGGATAAACTGAAAGAACCAGAGGTTGTACAGAGTTTCAGGGAGAGCGTTAGCGAACAACTGACAAGAATGGGGGAAAGAAATACAGTAGAAGAAGAATGGGTAGCTTTGGGAGATGAAATAGTGAAGGCAGCAGAGGATCAAGTACGTAAAAAGACGAGGGCTAATGGAAATCCTTGGGTAACAGAAGAGATATTGAATTTAATTGATGAAAGGAGATAATACAAAAATGTAGTAAATGAAGCAGAAAAAAGGAATATAAACGTCTCAAAAGTGAGATAGACACGAAGTGCAAAATGGATAAGCAGGGATGGCTAGAGGACAAATGTACGGATGTAGAGGCGTATATTACTAGGTGTAAGACAGATACTGCCTAGAGGAAAATTAGAGAACTTTGGAGAAAAGAGAACCACCTGCATGAATATCAAGAGCTTAGATGGAAATCCAGTTCCAAGCAAAGAAGGGAAAGCAGAAAGGTGTAAGGAGTATATAGAGGGTCTATACAAGAGCGGCGTTCTTGAGGACAATATTATAGAAATGGAAGAGAATGTAGATGAAGATGAAATAGGAGATATGATACTGCGTGAAGAGTTTGACAGAGCACTGAAAGACCTAAGTCGAAAGAAGGCCCGGCAGTAGACAACATTCCATTAGAACTACTGACAGTCTTGGGAGAGCCCTGACGAAACTCTACCATCTGGTGAGCAAGATGTATGAGACAGGCGAAATACCCTCAGACTTCGAGAGAAGAATATAATAATTCCAATCCCAAAGAAAGCAGGTGTTGACAGATATTAAAATTACCGAACTATCAGTTTAATAAACCACAGCTGCAAAATACTAACACGAATTCTTTACAGACGAATGGAAAAACTGGTAGAAGCCGACCTCGGGGAAGATCAGTTTGGATTCCGTTGAAATGTTGTAACACGTGAGGCAATACTGACCTTACGACTTATCTTAGAAGAAAGATTAAGGAAAGGCAAACCTACCTTTCTAGCATTTGTAGACTTAGAGAAAGCTTTTGAGAATGTTGAGTGGAATACTCTCTTTCAAATTCTGTAGGTGGCAGGGGTCAAATACAGGCAGCGAAAGGCTGTACAGAAACCAGATGGCAGTTATAAGAGTAGAGGGGCATGAAAGAGAAGCAGTGGTTGGGAAGGAAGTGGGTCGGGGTTGAAGCCTATCCCCGATGTTATTCAGTGTGTATACTGAGCTAGCAGTAAAGGAAACAAAAGAAAAATTTGGAGTAGGAATTAAAATCCATGGAGAAGAAATAAAAACCTTGAGGTTCGCCGATGACATTGTAATTCTATCAGAGACAGCAAAGGACCTGCAAGAGCAGCTGAACGCAATGGACAGTGTCTTGAAAGGAGGATATAAGATGAACATCCACAAAATCAAAACGAGTATAATGGCATGCAGTCGAATTAAGTCGGGTGATGCTGAGGGAATTAGATTAGGAAATGAGACACTTAAAGTAGTAAAGGAGTTTTGCTATTTGGGGAGCAAAATAACTGATGATGGTCGAAGTAGAGAGGATATAAAATGTAGACTGGCAATGGCAAGGAAAGCGTTTCTGAAGAAGATAAATTTGTTAACATCGAGTGTAGATTTAAGTGTCAGGAAGTCTTTTCTGAAAGTATTTGTATGGAGTGTAGCCATGTGTGGAAGCGAAATGTGGACGATAAATAGTTTAGAAAAAAAAAATAGAAGCTTTCGAAATGTGGTGCTACAGAAGACTGCTGAAGAGTAGATGGGTAGATCACATAACTAATTAGGAGGTATTGAATAGAGGCCGGGCGGTGTGGCCGTGCGCTTCTGGGCGCTGCAGTCTGGAACCGAGCGACCGCTACGGTCGCAGGTTCGAATCCTGCCTCGGGCATGGATGTGTGTGATGTCCTTAGGTTACTTAGGTTTAATTAGTTCTAAGTTCTAGGCGACTGATGACATTAGAAGTTAAGTCGCATAGTGCTCAGAGCCATTTGAACCATATTGAATAGAATTTGTGAGAAATTTGTGGCACAACTTGACTAGAAGAAAGGATCGGCTGATAGGACATATTCTGAGGCATCAATGGATCACCAATTTAGTGCTGGAGTGCAGCGCGGAGGGTAAAAATCATAGAGGGAAACCAAGAGATGAATACACTTAACAGATTCAGAAGGATGTAGGTTCCAGTGGGTATGGGGAGATGATGAAGCTTGCACAGGCTGGTTCAAATGGCTCTGAGCACTATGGGACTTAACTACTGAGGTCATCAGTCCCCTAGAACTTAGAACTACTTAAACCTAACTAACCGAAGGACATCACACACATCCATGCCCGAGGCAGGATTCGAACCTGCGACCGTAGCGGTCACGCGGTTCCAAACTGACGCGCTTAGAACCGCACGTCCACACCGGCCGGCGCTTGCACAGGATAACAGGATATAGTAGCATGGAGAGTTGCATCAAACCAGTCTCTGTGACTGATGACCATAGATGTTAAGTCCCATAGTGCTCAGAGCCATTTTGAAACCAGTCTCTGTACTGAAGACCACAACAACAACATTCTCTACATAACAAAGGCGTAAAAAAGATAGTGTAAGAGTTAAACCCTGGTCCCATGTAAGAGAGGGTCTGACGGCCCTAATTAGATTAGGTTAAATAAATAATAAACTAAGAAACCGGCAGCTAATATATATAGTATTAGGGTATACTTACTGGTTTACAAAGCTATAAGGCAGCACAAGATGCCTCTCCAAGTAAGATTAAACTATCGAGAAAACAAACTGTTTTTTAATTGAATATTTAAGTGTTCATACCTTTATTCACTTCCTACAAATCATAACCTCTCCAACCCGTTCTAGAATCAACGGTGATAAGAAACCTAGGACACCACCTCCGACCGGCCGGTGTGGCCGTGCGGTTCTAGGCGCTTCAGTCTGGAACCACGTGACCGCTACAGTCGGGGTTTAAGTAGTTCTATGTTCTAGGGGACTGATGACCATAGATGTTAAGTCCCATAGTGCTCAGAGCCATTTGAACCATTTTTTAGACCACCTCCTCCTCACTCCGTTAAATGTGACTTAGTACGCCTCAGCCCACAACAAAAGATACTCGTCGCGACTGCACTACAGAGACAGGGCACACCTTCATTCAAGTTGGTCATAGGACCCATGTTGGGTCGCGACAATGCAAGCTTGGCAATGCCAGTTAACGGAAGCTGCTGTTGCAAACAAAACATTTTATTGGGAGCCATTAGTGAAAATCGTGCATCGAACATCTGCGTAGAAGATTCGCAAAGACGACAAAAATCAACTTGCAGGTTGGACAAAGGTCAGTATCAATCACAATACCAAGTCTATTTCACCTACTAAGCCCGATATTATTACGATCGGCTTATACGTCGTAAGTAAACAGAAATCATGATTGCGGAAACTTAACGCTGTGCTGTTCATCCACTGCAGTTTCTACAGCAGAGATATACTGGTCAGGACGAGTTAGTCATTTCATTTTATAAAAACACTTAGTGCCAGTGATTCGGATGGAGTTTGTTTATTGGGGCGTTGGGAAGCTAAAGAGCTGAAGCCATTAACGACAAAATCATGACTTGAAATTGACTTTTTCTAGGGAGAGCACTACGTGGTTCTTGAAGTTAGGTAACACATAGGGACCGAGCGAGGTGGCGCAGTGGCTAGCACACTGGACTCGCGTTCGGGAGGACGACGGTTCAATCCCGCGTCCGACCATCCTGATTTAGGTTTTCCGTGATTTCCCTAAATCGCTCCAGGCAAATGCCGGGATGGTTCCTTTGAAAGGGCACGGCCGAGTTCCTTCCCCATCCTTCCCTAATCCGATGAGACCGATGACCTCGCTGTCTGGTCTCCTCCCCAAAACAATCCAATCCTAACACATAGGGGACTAAACGGCATTAGTAGGTGGGTAAAATTATAATGAAGAATGAAGTTCACCTGGAACGCTAGTTAAAAACGAACATACATAGTTGAAAGGTAAAATGAACAATCAAAACAAATGCACTTTTTTAAAGGCCGTTGATAAGATTGTCTGGAACAACCGGTGTCCGCAGGCGAAAATTAAATTTTCTTCGCTATGCTGCTATGACGAGTAAAGAGTAGGACGCGTTTTACAGCTTGTGCTGTTTCTACTAAAATCTCGGGTAACTCTGTTGATAAACACACATTAAAGCGTGTGATGTTAAAAAAGCTGCAATGAGTCAGAGAGTGGCGCAGTGTCACAGTGAGAAAAAGTGGTGCGGGCTCGCCACTTACCAGATGACGGTGGCTGAACAGTGAGTGTGCAATACGCAGTCTACTCGAAATTATCTCCTCCGTGCAAAATTAAGGAGAGTAAGTCATTCAAGCCATGGGGATGGGTTTGATCTCCCTGGGTTTGTTGCCAAGGAAAGACGACCAGTGTTGGTGTCAAGAGTGGTACAATGTTCCGATGTATAGCAATGCTCAGACAGTCCGACGCGACAGAGTTGCTAAAAGGCCTGAGTAGCAGAGTTGCTGCCTTAGCAACATCAGCAGCCTCTTTTCCCGACTTGTCCAGGAACCCATACGAAGGAGACGATTAAGCGAGCGGCGAGTGAGTGAAGACATCCATGATTCCATTGTACGACGGATAGAGGCTTTGGAGAACACTGAATTAGAGCATACAACAAATTTGGAGCGCCGTTCAGATACATTTCCAGCCACCCACGGTTTTGTTGACCGCGGTTTCCCTAAATTACTTCAGACGAACGCCGGGATGATTCCTTTAACCGATCACAGTCGATTCCTCTCCTGTCCTTTTCCAGACGTGACAAGTGCTCGATCTCTAACGACTTCAATTCGATGGGGCGTTACTCTCTAGCCTTCTTTCCTGCTTTTACGCTAAGGCCTATGACGAGATAACAGACAAGAAATCGGCTACGCACAGAGTTTCAGAACGCAACCATAACAGTAAATTGTCTCCCAAGAAGCTGAGCGCCGTCTGCGGTCATTCTCAGCGCCGCGGGTTTGTTTTGCAGACGACTGCCAGCGCCCGTAAAGCCGCCGTCACAATAAACGACTCTGTCTTCACTATGTATACAGCCGCGGTTACCCCACATCGCGTTGAAACATTCGCTGCAGCTTTAGAAGCTGACAAGTCAAAAGGTACCTTCAAAGACAATAATTCACTTCATAAATTAGATTTCCAACCACCACGAAACTGCTTAGAGAGCTCAGTTGCGGGACGCTGACACAGTCAGCTATAATTTATATCCCAAGTGACCTTTTCTTCAGCCAGGGTCCATGAACCACAGAATAATAACTTTTGAAAAGACCTCCTAAAGTGGTTCGTTTCTCTTTTCCGTTTCTGAAACCTGGATGTCTTATACACTACCGTTTGTAAAAAGCGAAACACTCATAAGCAATGGTCTGAAACGTGCCGCGATAAGAGGACTTGCAGAACAGAAGTGATTTAAATGACACAGAGGTGGCATGCACGTAGACCCAACTGCGCCCTCTTTTTTTTTGTGACTGGACATGTCAGTGTTATGCAACGTTCAGTCGGTGCGGAGCCGTCATACGTAATGGAAACGCGCAACCAAGTGCTACTATGACTAGCCGACATCACAGGATGGAATATCGGCATGTGAGTGGTTTATAGGGGGACAGGGTAATTGGTCTCCGGTAGGTGGAGTCTGTAGTTCCGTAACATTGTGACTCGTACAAGGTACGCAGCTTCAACAGTGAGACGTTATGTGGAATCAGTGGAAAAAATGAGGGTCGTACACAGCACAGACAGGGTACTGGGGTACTGGACGCCACAATGTAATTACAACACGAGATGACATCTCGTCAGCTTGGCAGAAACGGACAGAACAGCTTCGTCCACAGGGCTGGCGCGACATTCGAGCACTGCCACGGGTGTGAGCATGTCTGCATCGACGGTTCGGCGACAGCTTCTGCGTGTTGGAGTGGTGGCATGCATGCAAAAAGATATTTTTCATTGTTCCACTGCCAAGCTATTTCATACAAGATCGATCTTAATAGTTACATTCTTTTTTTGCACGTTAACTTGATAATAAACCCTCCGGAAAGTTGCAGAACGTTTATGGGTATTCCTCAAAGTACCTGCAGTAGCCACTACACATTCCGGTACCAGATGGCTATATCGATAAGCGGAGGCCAAATGAAAACGAAGCAAATGGAAGAAAAGTAAGCATACGGTTCATTATTTCAAAAGTTCTCGCCATACTGTAAACACATTTATCCCATTGTGAGACAAGATGGCCAGAGCCTCCATGGGAAAATGTTTGCGGGTGCCTACAGAAGCACGATTGTACCCAGGAGTGCGCCTCTTCGTCCGAAGCAAATCAACGGCCAAGAATGCCTCCTTCAGGGCCCCAAATATAGAACTCAAATGTGGAGAGATTGGGACTGTACGGAGGATGTGTATGGGCTTTCCACCTGAAACTTCTGCAGCGTGGCTCCGCTCGCATGGTGCCGAGGCTGTTTTGGCTACGCTGTAGAAGTTCCGCTGGAAAGCCCTTAGACATCCCCCGTACAGTCCCGGTCTCTCCCCACGCGATTTCCATATTTTTGGAGTCATGAAGGAGGCATACTTGACCGTCGATTTCTTCGGACGAAGAGGCGCACTCCTGGGTACAATCGTGCTTCTGTAGGCAACCGCAAACATTTTCCCATGGAGGCTCTGACCATCTTGTCTCACAATGGGATAAATGTGTTTACAGTATGGCGAGTACTTTTGAAATAATGAACAGTTTACTTACTTTATTTTCCATCTCTATAATTATCTTTTGACTGCTCCTTATGTTACACGTTCCACATGGAGACAGTCTTCCATGACTAATGTTACTCACCCGCAGCACCATCACTTCCTCCTCCTACCGATCCTCACTTAACAAGCATACCAAATGGAAAATAAACTGGTATAGAACATAAATCAAAGAATATTAGACATCAAAGTGACATCCATGTAATGTTTCTTTTTACGCTTCCAACTTTCTTGTTGATGTTGCTATCCTTTGCGTGTATTTCAGTAGCCCCTGTTCACGAACGATCGCAATAATTGTCTACCGCGCACTTTCTACTTGCCTCTCGGTTCCCGAGTACGGTACCGGACGAACAAAGTTTTGTCATCCTGTCCTATCAGATAGTATTGTAGCGTAGCAACAGCTGCAGAATCAGCTGAAACATCACTGACAGTCATCTTTCGTCTGTTAACTATCTATCAAATATTTTGTGTGACAATCAGCGATGAAAAAGTAAATAAAAATATAGTATTCATTTTTATATCTGAGCGATCTAACCCTGTCCTATAAAATATAGAGTGGCTACACTCCACAGAAACCACTTTGAAATCCGGGAGACCACCCAAACAGAAACAACTATAAATCAAGTTAGCGAGGCGACAACACTGGCGAAGTTCCAGTCCAGGCTGTAAGATGCCAGTGTCCGAGGCTCAGGAATGCCATGGCAGTTCCAAAGATCTCCCCCAACGTGAATATTATTTGATTAGTCAGGCTGGTATAACTGCAGAAACAAAGTGAAAAATCTAACTTGTTTCTCTAAGATAGAAAGATGATGAATATTGTACGTGTAATACTGGAAAATACAGTACCCATAGTAGTTGTTGCTGTGGTCTTCAGTCCGAAGACATGTTTGATGAAGCTCTCCACGGAAGCCTATTCCGTGCAAGCCTATTCATCTATGCATGAACACTACAATTACATTAACTTATGCTTTCTGTAGTAAAAACTTAACCTGCGACTACATATCTTGATCTCCGGCCCTCCCTTCAATTATTTAATTGATGGTTCACAGATGCATTATTTAATTGATGGTTCGCAGATGCCTCCGGTTGAGTCTACCAACAGATTTCTTCTTTTGATCAAGTTGTGTCAAGAATTTATTTTCTCCTTCATTCCATTCAACACTGCCTCATTAACTATTCGATCTACTCATCTTCAGCATTTTTCTGTATTACCGCACCTAAAAAACCTTATATTCTCTACTTGTCTGAACTGCTTATCATCCACGTTTGACTTCTGTAGAAGGCTGTTCTCCAGATAAATACCTTCAGAAAATACTTCCTAAAATTAAATTTATATTCTATGATGACAAATTTATCTTCTTCGCTATTTGCCAATCTGCATATCGTATCCTCTCGGCCATCACTGGTATTTCATTTCTAAATAACAGAATTCATCGATTACTTTTTTGGTGTCTGATTTCCTAATTTAATTTCCCCCAACATCGTCTGCATTAATTCGACAACGTTCCATTAGTCTTGTTTTACTTTTGTTGATATTCATCTTAGAAACCCTATTCAATACTTTACCTATCCCATACATCTGATCTTCCATGATATTTCCGTCTCTGGAAGAATTACAATAATGTATCTGCAAATCTCAAAGTTTTCATTTCTTCTCTCTGGTTTCCTTTGCTGGTTGATCAATGTGCAGACTGAATAACGTCGGGGACAGGCTACTCTCTCCTTCTAGTACCGGTTTTCTTTCACGTCCTTTGTCTTATATACCTATCGTCTGGTTTCTGGTCAAGTTGTAGATGCCCATTAACACCTGTACTTTACCACTGTTATCTTCAGAATTTCAAAATGTGTACTCCAGGCAACATTTTCAAAAGATTTCTCTAAATATACAAGTGCTCTAAACATATGTTTATCTTCCTTCAATTTCTCGTTTAAAGTAAGTCGTACGGCAGTATTGCCTCATGCCTACTAAATTTCTCTGGAACCCAAACTGATCTCCCCTGAGCCAACTTCTGCCGGTCTTCCCCCCATTCTCCTGTAAATAAGTGGCAGTATTATTACACCAACGGCATTCTCACTTGCCAACATCTGCTTTCCTTGAAATTAGAATTATTACATTTTTCGTGAAACCTGAAGGTATCTCGCTTGTCTCATACGTCTCATGTCCGCTTCCGTAAATAAGCGGTCAGCGTGTCTAATTGACATGCGAGGGACTCGGGTTCAGTTCTCGGTATTGCCACAGATTTTCCCTTGCTCGGAGGACTGAACAAGGTCCTCTCAGCTTTGTGATGCCAACTAAGGGAAGTAGTGGCTTCAGTGTCCGGGAAATTGACAAAGATCGAGGCAACAGTATTCTGACCCTAGGCCCATCCATATCGCATTTAAATGATGCCTAACGCAGGGGATTACACGGGGGCCGATCGGTATTGAAAGGTCTGCCAGGGCCACAACGCTGAGCCGGTAATTTATCTCGCACACAAGGTGAAACAATTTTAACAAAGTATGTTCTCCCAAGAATGTCAAAAATTGTAAGGACATGTCGTCTGCTTCATATACACTATGTAATCAAAAGTATCTGGACACCCGCAAAAACATACATTTTTCATATTATGTGCATTGTGCTGGCACCTACTGCCAGGTACTAGATATCGTGAGAGAGCAGAATGGGGCGCTCCGCTGAACTCACGGACTTCGAACATGGTCAGGTGATTGGGTGTCACTTGTGTCATAAGTCTGTACGCGAGGTTTCCACACTCCTAAACATCCCTAGGTCCACTGTTTCCGATGTGATAGTGTGATAGTGAAAGCACAAAAGCATACAGGCCGACCTCGTCTGTTGACTGACAGAGACCGCCGACAGTTGAAGAGGGTCGTAATGTGTAATAGGCAGACAACTATCCAGACTATCACACAGGAATACCAAACCGCATCGGGATCCACTGCAAGTATTGTAACAGTTAGGCGGGAGGTGAGAAAATTTGGATTTTATGGTTGAGTGGCTGCTCATAGCCACACATCACGCCGGTAAATGCCAAACGACGCCTCGCGTGGTGTAAGGAGCGTAAGCATTGGACAACTGAGCTGTGGAAAAACGTTGTGTGGAGTTACAAATCACTGTACACAATGTGGCGATCCGGTGGCAAGGTTTGGGTATGTCGAATGCCCGGTGGACGTCATCTGCCAGCGTGTGCAGTGCCAACAGCAAAATTCGGAGACGGTGGTATTATGGTGTCGTGTTTTTCATGGAGGGGGCTTGCAACCCTTGTTGTTTTGCGTGGCACTATCACAGCACAGGCCTACATTGATGTTTAAGCACCTTCTTGCTTCCCACAGTTGAAGAGCAATTCGGGGATGGCGATTGCATCTTTCAACAGAAATGAGTACCTGTTCATAATGCACGGCCTGTGGCGCATTGGTTACATGACAATAGCATCCCTGTAATAGACTGTCCTGCACAAACTCCTGAGCTGAATCATACAGAATTCTTTTGGGATACCTATCCTCACAGCAGCACTCCGTGAAGGATGGGCTGCCATTTCCCAAGAAACCTTCCGCACCTGACAAAGTATGCCTGCGAGAGTGGAAGCTGTCATCAAGGCTAAGGGTGGGCAAACACCATACTGGATTCCAGCATTACCGATGGAGGGCGCCACAAAGTTGTAAATCATTTTGAGCCAGGTGTCCGGATACTTCTGATCACATAGTGTACCTTGTTTTGACTAAGGTCTGTTAAAGTCTTCTCACAGTATCGTATTCTTCCATCTTTCAACTTGTTTCAATATTGAGTTGGTGGATGGGGACTCACTCTCTTTTTATTGTACCATATTTTAAGGGTTTTCCCCCACCTCATTTACGGATAACATGTGAAACGATTGGCTGATTATATACGAAATGTCATGCGTACATGTTTTTTCTTCGTGACCTCTATAAAAGCTGAAGAACATTTTATAAAACCTGTCTTGAAAATTGCTATGAAGGTTTTGGTGAGATTTTTGGGTGGCTTTTTTCTAGTATTTACCATCTGTGATACTGTAGGTAAAATGTGACAGTGCATTTCTTTTTCTTTCCCGAGAGTCAAAGAAGCCACGCCTTGTCTCTCTCTATACACGCTTGACGTGTTCTGTTAGTCTAACCCGATGGGAATCCCAAGCACATCAGCAGCAGTTACTAGTCTCCAGCTTTCAATTACATTACGGGTCGCATGATGACAGAAATAAGGGAAACACAGGAATCAGAGGAATGCAACTGAAAAAATATGTTAATTGATTCGCCTATTCCTGCGTCCTGAACTGTAACATTCCCCCCTCCCCCACAATCCTGCCAAAGGTAAAAGTGACAGTGCAGTTTCTGGAAAATGCTACGACCCTATTAAAGGTCCACAACTAGTAAAATAATAGCGTCCCAGATACGTCAGCTACAAGAAGTTCCATGTCGGCCTGAAGTAAACCGCGGCTCGCGAGCCTTCGCTTTACAGACACCTAATTTCATACAAACATTTCTATTTCTGTAGCCACTGATATGAAAGGATCAACTGTGCAAGCTCTCCCGGAGTCTTCTGGTGTATGATCACGTCATGTTGTATGATGCTCCAACTTTCATCCACATGCCAGATGACCTTCATCAGAGTGACAATGTACACTACTAATTCTATGACAATACAGCTTAACACACTCATATTTAATTTTGTCTTTTTTCAGTTGTATTTATCCGTGATAAATCAGATTTCAGCAAATTGCCCACTGTTAGAGAGAGAGAGAGAGAGAGAGAGAGAGAGAGAGAGAGAGAGAGGAAGAAAAATGAAATTTGTGTTCTTTCCACCCTTAGATAAGGATTTGTTCTACCTTGAAGATTACCCCTGTAGTTACAAGGTAGTGACATGAAAAATCCTCCAGACTGGAAGACGGTAGCGGAGAGTGTGGCAAATGAGATACTCTATTGATGGGGAATTTTATCTCATTTTATTAGGCGATGTTACAGAATAAAACGAGAGGCGCGGCAGTGGCATGGAACTGCTCATGATCTGGGTGACGGATGAGATTGTCAATGCGTTTCTTAACTGGCAATGCTTACTGATTGTGCAGCCGCGCGAATACTGCCAGCCCGCCGGCCGGCTGTTGCTGCAGGCAGGTTGATGGGAAATTGTAAACATGATCGCGGTCCGTGCCGGCGGACCCTTTTTCCGTATCTTCCTCTTAACGTGACTGCTCAGAGATATACGGTACCTGGCTTTATGGAATTACATTACTAAAAAGAACTTGTCACGATTTTAAATGCATGAAATTTTCAAAATATTAACTTTTCCCAAACGAAAACTTACTTTACAAAATTGTCCACATTTTCTTACACGGAAATGAATACAACCCAAAGAAGGGACATGCTTTCCTTCCTATTGTGTATAAAATACCGTAAAGAAGCACGAAACTGAAGTGGATCTTGCTGTACACACACACACACACACACACACACACACACACACACACACACACACACACGCACGCGCGCGCGCGCGCGCGTTTTCTAGCACTTCATGCACGTCAGTAGCTCGTTTTGCCTCATCTTGCTTCAATAACGGCAGCACAGCGACTCGATGTTCAGCTTTCAATAAAATGCTGTGGTATTTCTTGCCACTCCTCTAGTAGGGCTCCCCGCGTTTCTGGAGGATCTGCACGAGCCCTAACTCTTCTCTTCAGACAATCCCATACTTACTCAATGGGGTTTAGGTCGGAACTACATGGTACATACAGTAGAACATTGATATTGTGTCGCTGAAGAAAATTTTGCACTGGGGCTGCACCACAGGCACAAGCATTATCGTTCATCACAAGAAACTCTCCCCCAAGATCTTGTGACAAAGGTCGTACGCGAGAATCAAGCATTGCGTTGATTTATTTCTCCCCCGTTTGACCTCTATTGTTCCTTCTGTGGATCACAAGCAGCTCTGTTCTTGTGTCCACTGTAATTCCTTCGCACTGCATTCTGGCGCGTCCTCCAAAAGGGACTGTTGAAGACTCTGTAATTCCATATTACGTTTCCCCCTAATTCTCCATAGCCCGATGCACCACAGTTTCCATGTTAAGTTCACTCTAGTTTCGTCGCAGAATAGCACTTTCCTCCAATGCCTTCCTTCACTGTCTGTGGTCCTAGGGAAAGCACAATCTCCCTTGTTTATGTAATCTGGTTAAACGAGTCACTTTATTCTGCCTTCAGTACCTAAACTGGTTACCGCGTAGTTCATTACGGACTGTTTGATCAATTAATAGCTGTCCGATAGCTTGGCGAAAGTCTTCTTCTAGTTCACGTGTTGTTTTTATGCGGCTGCTTGATACCAGAATTCGAATACAGCTATCTCGAATAGCTGTTGTTTTCCTTCTAAAACCCAAACCTTGCTGTCTAGAAAGAATATACATTTCACTCTATCGTCTCCACAACTTAGATATTGTATTTTGACTTACACTTACTTCTCTTGCTACACATCGCAGTGAACGATTCTCCTGCAATAGAATTACTCCACGACTGGCTTCCTCCACTGTTAATTGTCTGTTTACCACGTTACCGACTCTGCCATGTCTTTAAATGTCTATGCAGTGTTTTGTACTGTGTTTACAATCTCTAACCTGCTGCACACTCATTTCGTTTTGAGCTCCACCTGTCTTGAAGGCTAACACTCATTTAAATGCAAGGATAATAAGGTGTATATGTCACTGATAATGGAAGTGCTACAATGTGCATTGTTTACTCGAGTGCACAAGGCCTCAAACTAGTGACACCTTGAAGAATGAGATTTTCACTCTGCAGTGGTGTGTGCCCTGATATGAAACTGCCTGGCAGATTAAAACTTTGTCCCGGACCGAGACTCAAACTCGGGACCTTTGCCTTTCGCGGGTAAGTGCTCTACCACCTGAGCTACCCAAGCACGACCCACGGCCCGTCCTCACAGCCTTACTTTCGCCGGTACCTCGTCTCCTTCCTTCCAAACTTCACAGAAGCTCTCCTGCGAACCTTGCAGAACTAGCACTCCTGGAAGAAAGGATATTGCGGAGACATGCCTTAGCCATAGCTTAGGGGGGTATTTCTAGAAAGAGATTTTCACTCTGCAGCGGAGTGTGCGCTGATGTGAAACTTACTGGCAGATGGTCTTCGATTTTCTTGTTACTGTGCTCCACTGTGCGCCGTCTTCCGCTCATAGAACTTTTGCACTCAGCCGTTGACTTTTTGCAGTTCCGATAGGACGACGATGTGTAGTCGGTCGATTTTCTCGCTGAGTTTACTCTTTGGTGTCACAAAAAGACTCTCAACAAGTGAAACCGAAAATTGTGTGTGACTTTTTCAATCGAAATTTCAATGGTCCTGCGTCGCAGACCTGGTGTCCACCCTTGCTTAACGTGTGCAGAACGCAAATCATCTCTTCTGGTTGGTTCAAATGGCTCTGAGCACTATGGGACTCAACTGCTGAGGTCATTAGTCCCCTAGAACTTAGAACTAGTTAAACCTAACTAACCTAAGGACATCACACACATCCATGCCCGAGGCAGGATTCGAACCTGCGACCGTAGCGGTCTCGCGGTTCCAGACTGCAGCGCCAGAATCGCGCGGCCACTTCGGCCGGCTCTTCTGGGTGGAGGAAGGTGAAGAGCAGCTATCTATAGGTGTTAGTAGTTCGCTGTACATTCTATAGCTAAGTGTAGTGGTGCTGTATGTGTTTCCACATCGAGGAAAACAGCATACCATTACTTTCTATATTCGTGGTAAACTGACTTTTTTGAACGGCTTGTTCAGGTAGCAGAGTAATTTGCAGCCAAAAGGTGAAAGTATCATCATTTAAAATTACGTAGATGTGGCGCTTGTTGAACGTGCATTGGAAAATGGACACAAAATTGCAACCAACGACAGCTCTACCACCACCTCGGCTAAAGGTTTACTGTATGGCGTAAAAAATGAAGCTATAGAGACCAAAATATATAGTACAACCAAAATAAAGACACCAGTTTGTAGCTAAGTAAAGCAAGGAACCCTGCGATCGCAAAGCCAAATCGGGCCTGCCACACGTGGGACGAAAACATTGCCTTATACGGCGATGGGCTGAACACCTGTGGCGTCACAGCCAGTATCACTGAGATATTAAGACGAGGCCAGCCACCAGAAGGCAGTCGGTTACCACGCGAAAATCACCGAAGACCACGGGCCGAAAGCTCGGGATATTTCAACATTTGACGCGGCTGGAAGCACGAGAAGATTTTATTCAAAAGACTCTAAGAGATAGCCATAAGCCCTTCGCTTCATTTATTTTTGAAGTATGCTCATTGCCTTTTAATACGTAATTAATACGCACTAGATGTGCAAAGCAATTGTCTTGAATACTTTTTTATATCAGGATTTTGACGTTAGTTTCTATTTATAGGTAACAAACAGCTGTTTGCCCACACATTAGCTTGTTTTTAAATTTTGTTAATTCTAGTTACGATTTACTACGAGAATCTCTCACATACGTGCAGCGCTGTGTGTGTGTGTGTGTGTGTGTGTGTGTGTGTGTGTGTGTGTCGAGGACCTTTCCATCTGCTTCAATTTAGATATTACCCTCTAAATAAATACATCCGGCAAACTTGCTAGAAACACAGCACAGAGCAACCAGCCCCCATGCACACATATAGAAAATACATGAATAAGGTTCGAAAGTACATTTGACGTAACTCTAAAAAAAAAAAGAAAAAAAAATAAATAAATAAATAAAATAGAAACGCATAATGGGACAGCAGGCAACATTACTCGCCTGAAAAGTGGCAAAAAATGCACTTTGACATACAAATGGTGACACGTGACAATTATAAAATGTGCATGCAAGGACTCCAAAAACAGTCTGGTAGCGTGCACGCCAAAAGCTACTTACAGTCTATAAACAAACGATAAGGTCAAAATTCCGGTGTGAAAAAGCTCAGATGTCGTATGTGTGTGTGTGTGTGTGTGTGTGTGTGTGTGTGTGTGTGTGTGTAGTAAATGACAAAGATCTACTGTAGCCCACGGAGGACGATTAGAAAAGAAATGAAGTGAAATTCCTGGGGGAATCTTATTTAGTAAGACAGATGGACCTCATGCAAAAAGAATATCAGAAATATATTCTTATGTCGAAGACTAGAACCGTGATTCAACAGCAACTATAAACATAAAAAAAATTGACATTTACTCAACGCCTCTTTCGACTTTTAAGGCATTGTCAAGTAATAGTTAGATATACGGGGTGTAACAAAACGAAAGCTACACAATTCGAGGGTTTGTAGAGGATAACTTGAGGGATAAATCCAGGTTGGAAAGGTATGTCTGGAACCGTCAAGGCCGGCCGCAGTGGCCAATAGGTGCTGGGCGCTTCAGTCTGGAACCGCGCGACCGCTACGGTCGCAGGTTCGAATCCGGCCACGGGCATGGATGTGTGTGATGACCAACCAAAGACAACGCAGAACATCGAAGTAGCAAGGACCAACGCCTGCCGCTAGGCTGCTCCTACGCCAGCAAAAGTGAGTCTGTACGCTGACTGATCGTAAACGGTGTTGCTGGTAATGAATCTGACAACATTCATTACCAAAGCACCCCGCACAGGCTCAGTATCATTGTCACAACAATACTATGACAATATAGCGTGAGGGTAAGGAGAACACAATATTACTGCGCAGTAATTACGCCTGGGACACGTCAGTCAGCACTCTTGTCTTCACAGTGAACATGTCGGCACTCAACGATGTGTAACTCGAAAGTATTGCGATTAAGCTGCTTGCCTTGCAAAACAAAGGTAGAAATTAATGAAAGGCCCCTTGAGTTTCTGATGTATTCTTGATTTATGTGCACGACCGGTCTCGGCCTTCACATACAGGCCACTTTCAAGTGGATCTCAAACTGCCACGAAGAAATCAATAATACAAGCAGACGTTATGCAGAACGGGCAAAACATGTCCCAGGAGCTTTCTGTAAATATATCAATGAACCATTGGCTCTTATGGCAGCACAGATCCGTAAACTACAACAACTAATTACAAATTTAACAACTGAACTCCATAATTTATCGTGTAGCTGTGGTGTTTTCTACTTTTCTACTGTAACTACTGTAGCAAACGAAATAAAATAATTATGCTGATCAAAACCTTACACAATCCTACGATCTTATGTGTGTTCCCACCGGGACAACAGTTGGAAGAAAAATAAACATCTAAGCTCATTGGACAGCTGACCTGACCTTATTTGTTAATTCTGAGAACTGGTATAGGTAAAATGTTTCTGTTGAAATGTCATGATGCCATGATCTTCAGTTTCCTCTGATGTAGTGGATGAAGAGGTATGAGGCATGTCGTGATCAATCACGGTAATAACCCTGATTATGAGTACCCTCAATCCATGAATCGGGATCTTTCTTTCTTCAAAGTACCACATGGTGCTGTCATGCAATTTCCAGCCCATTCCCTGACTTTTTACCATCTACTTTTTTCAGATCTTTGCGGAAATTCGTCCGGAGTGAAGTGACTTTTCTCGGTCTCTGCAGGAACCGACGCGTGTTGCGCAATATTACCCTTACACAGTATAGTATATTACACAATGTTGTTGGAACTCTACACTTGTTTCAATACATCGCGCAAACCGTCAATACCGACCACAGACAGTCAATACTACCGCACAATACACATTATCGTTCAATAAATATTGAGCTTGTGAGGGGGGTCCATTAGATGGCGTCGAACACGTCCATGCCTACGCAAATGCTAGGAGTGTAGAGCGTACAAACCTCAGATGTGCTGCCAAATGGTTGCCTAGCTGCACGCGCTGGTCCCTGTAACGTCCGCACTCTGTAGCGTCACTGGATAATTTTGCCGGACGTGCTCCTATCTTGAAGCTGTTCCTCATGACGCTCTCTAGAAACCCCATAAGACTATTAGTATTGTCTCGTCACACACTGCCTGTGTGCACAAACACCACTTCCGCGATGATCACTTCTTCAATTTGGCAGACGAGTGGATCAACGGAAACGTCAGCATTAGCGGACATGTGCGTTGACAGACAACTGAAGAGCGTCAGTTTGACTTTCTGCGTCTTGTGTGTTACCAGTGCACAAAAAAAAAAACAAAAAAAAAAACAAAAAAAAAACCAGGTGGTGTAATCAGACTAATACTTACTAAACAGTGGGTAAGTACTTTCATCTATGAACTCATCTACAGTTCCTACACTGACAGTCAAAAAATTTAACAATAGTATGCTTTGTAAACGAACTGAGAAGTGACCTTTATAAAAGACAAGTGAAGGTATGTGTGAATATGCGTGTTAATGAAAACTAAGGGACTGAACATGGGCAGGAACATGTACCACCACGTGTGTTCACAAGTATCTTGATCTGCCTTTTACACAACTTAGTTCACATGCCAACCAGTTCTGAAGCAACCAACTGTTAAAATTTTGATTTTACAATGCAGGAATTGCCTCTTGACGAATAGGCCCACACGAAATTACATATACTAACATGTCCTTTAATGTGTATATATGTCGAAATGAAAAAGGGATCGGGGCAGAATGCATATGGCAGTCATCAATTGATAATGCTTACAAGTCGAAAGAATCCGGTCGACAACGTCAATCAATTTTTAATGTCGAGGAAAAATTTACAGCCCCGGTGAAATCACTGTTTTACCCTTCAACAAATTCTAAGAGGGTGTGGGACGTAGCATAAAGACATAAATTATTTATATACTAGTGTTTGATAATTCATTCAGCTGTTTTTATTAGAAATATTTAATGCACGTGATCGATTTCGAAATTACACAATTTTATCTTCAGGCAATATATATAAAGACGCCTGAGAATTCTACACGTTAGAAATATACCAAGCAGGCATCAGCCAGTATATCAAAAGAGAAATAACAACATGATCGATTTCTATTAAATAGGGTGATTCAAACTGTACACTCTTCGTGTGTGTAATATGTGCATCGAAATAAGAGTACAATGTTAAAGAAATTGCTTTATTTCCGAGGTATAAAGTGGAGTAGGGATCACAAGTGAGCTACAGACAACACAAAATTACACGTTGGTGACTCAAAAGCAACTGTACACATTTCATGGGAGTAACGTATGTATCAAAATAAGACTTAAAGTTAAATAAAGTTTTGCTGGAAACTGAGTTATTTCCGAGAAATGCAAGAGAGGAGAATCACAAGTGCCACATACACAACACAGAATTTATTTTTCTATGACAGCAACGACACGAATGGACCCGAAATTCAACACAACTACGTACCTTAAATTTGCCCACGAACATTGATGTCCATTTAGATAAAGACAGTGACGTGCTCCACGACTTTCAGCTCTCGGAATGTTGCTGGCTCCTTTCATCTCATTCTGCCCAGAGCTCAGCCATTTACAGTTCGCTGCTGTAATTGTGCTACACTCTCAACTGCAACACCATACACGAGCTCCTTGATACGGCCCCAAAGATAGAAGTCTAGGGGGGTTAAGATCCGGAGATTTGGCGGGCCAAGCAACTGGCCCTGCACAACAACCTATCCACGAATCGGGACAAGCAACACTGAGATACTCTCTTGCCTCCCAACTGAGGTGTGCAGGGGCACCGTCGTGCGTAAATCATAAGTTGATTCGTGTAGCGAGTTGGTCATCATGAAGTAGACCACCCCATTCATTTTCCAAAAACTGTCTATATACTCTTGTCAGTCAGACACAGTGGAACAACATGCGGTCCGAGTGACTGTCCGGTATATCACACCAAATGGTCACTGCAAAATGATGCTGATCTCCTCGTAATGTAGTTACGCGAGGATTTTCATACGCCCACACGTTCATTTTATGAGCGTTCACGATACCCGCAAGGGTAAACACGCTCTCATCCGTAAAAAATACCTGACGACAAAACAGTGGATTAGCATCATGGCGTCCGAGTAACCACTGACAGATATTTTGACGTTTAGGACAGTCTACAGGTGTCAGCTCCCGTACTTTCTGCAGGCGGAAAGGGTGGAATTCCTACATGTTTTGCATGCACCGTACAGCTGATTGAGGACCCTCTACAGTGGCACTTATACGGCTGGTACTCCCTGTCGGATCTTCTTAACACTCATAATGTAATGCCTACCACAAATGACATTATGCATCATAACTCGGAAATAGGCAATTTCAGACAAAACTTTATTTAACATTTTAGTCTTTCAACTTTAACAGTTTTTGAACTGCAAACAGAAACAGATTCAAGGTAGCACATTTATACACCGACGTCGTTTTTCCCGACTTTTAACTACATCAAGTTGCACGAATAATGGTGTGATTTTGCTAACCCTTTTATATGTCACTCCACCTAAGAATGTCATTTTCTTAGCATGCAGATTTCAGTATGTAAGCTACACTCGACACTTTCGCTTCAGAGCGATTGAATGCTACATGGCATATGAAGTAGTAGCGCTACAGGTGAGCAAACAACGAAACAAACAGGGTATGCGTTAGAGGACAAAGGTACTTTTAAACGGGCCATTAAAAATGCACGTTGATGACGACAGGACCCAGCACTGTTGCCTGGCCGCAATGCCGCCCATTCGATTTCCAGCCACATGTTTGGCACAATTGTCGGTCACTGCTATCCGGCAATGTTTGCGACAATACATTTTCTGACGAGAAGTGTTTACACGGGCCATGCTATGGCCGCGAAATGGACGAAAGCGAGTTAGGGTGAGTGAGTACGGATCTCCTGCGCTTGTATTCCACGAGGAGAAAAGTTAGCATGAAAAAATGAAATCGTGCTTTATCAAATGTTCAAATGTGTGTGAAATCTTATGGGACTTAACTGCTAAGGTCATCAGTCCCTAAGCTTACACACTACTTAACCTAAATTATTGTAAGGACAAACACATACACCAATGCCCGAGGGAGCACTCGAACACCCGCCGGGACGAGCCGCACAGTCCATGACTGCAGCGCCCCTGACCGCTCGGCTAATCCCGCGCGGCGTGCTTTATCGATGCGTTCTTTTTTTAAGTAACTCGTGAACTGGTACTGTATACATACCATTTCTATCACAAAATGCTAAAATTTTATGCTGAATGTATCGTTTAAAAGCAAATGATTTAAGCAGCATAAACTACCAACCCAATGTTCATGTTGATATTTTAGGGAAGCATTTCCAAACACGTACAGAGAGAGAAATTGCCCGGCAATACGAAATATTCTCCACATTTAGTGGAAAACACCGACAAAATCTTAGCAATATGTCAACTACTACCTGCAACTGATTCAACAAAAATATTGGCCGGCCATCCTGCAATATTTCCATGTATTGCAACCACATGATAGCGATGCAGAAAGCCACACATTGTCAAATGTATAGACCGTGTAAACGCAGCTTTAAGCGGAACTCTAGACTGTCAATAATACTGTGAAATATTTCGTACTGTGCAGTGTTCCCGATCGTCTTTGGATGAAATTGGAGGTTATACGAGATATTGACCGAACAGCTAAAATCAGACTCTCACTGCGCAAAATGGTTGTACTCTATAGCCCCTGCCGATTATTTTTCGTCTTCGTCAACCCAATCACGTAAGTCAAACTTTATTTTCCGCCATTCGTTGTGTTTGTAAGCCAAATTCTGGAAATGGCTTCAAAATCAGCGGAATGCACTTCCAGCTTAGATTTATTGTATGTCTTTAGGGGATTGCCACTCTTACTGTATGTAAAATCAACATAGTATAGTAACCATAAAAAAAACGAGCAATATGGTTCAAATGGCTCTGAGCACTATGGGACTTAACATCTATGGTCATCAGTCCCCTAGAACTTAGAACTACTTAAACCTAACTAACCTAAGAACATCACACACATCCATACCCGAGGCAGGATTCGAACCTGCGACCGTAGCGGTCACGCGGTTCAAACCGAGCAATACCATCAGTTGTTGTCTAAATATTAAAAAATGCATCCGGAAGCTGGTAATTTAAAATAAGCAAAGAAGTTAAATTCAATGCAGATTAATAATAGGAAGTGCAATGAAACACAGAGTTGGAGCTCAAGAGGTTGCTGGATCCAAAACATTTGTACTTTCGATGGCATGAGCTTATTGCAAGGGCAAGAAATTCCTTCTTATTCAAATACAACAACATTTCTATTACTAAATACGTCTGTACACCGTCTCTTATCTTTATTAAATGTTTTCAGCTTTCTGTGACAGTTGCGCACGTTTCGATCACCATTAAGATGCGTTTATACCCGTACGCCTTGCGGCTACTAGCCGTGCGGATGTCCTTGCCCCACAAGCAAGTAGGGGCACGTGTCTCCCCGTCTGGTACGGGAAGACCCCCGCGCCCCCATACGCACAATTCAGAGGCATGCGTGACTTTGCCAGGCTGTATGCGCCTCCTTGTCTCTTCGTGCGCCTGGTGCACACAGAAAATCGCTAAGGTGTAAACGTACCTTTAGGCTTACCGATTGTGCTGATACGCAAAAGCACATCAAATTGAGCGTCCATTCTCTGCAAGTGCCGATTATCATTTGTGTCGTTCATACACAGGTCACTTATTACATTGTAACGTGTCAGTCTTCGTACACCTTGCCTCACTCCATCCATCTACATGATCTCATAAAGCCAGCCCGAGGGCCAAATAACGGCTGACGTCGAAATCAGCCATATTTGCACCTCTGAGATCATACATGAAGGCTGGGCAATATCACTTCGCTGTCTAGAGTCAACCGCCCAAAATTATTGACAGTCTAGGGACCGCTTTAACTCTCCACATACGAGCGACGGATCGCTAACGATAACGACTGCAATCGGTCGCTCGCTTCAACCGCGCCGTACACGGTCGATTTACCAAACAATTTAATCGGCATCCAGTCCACTTCTTAAACTGTCCGTTCTTGCCTGTTAGTTAGGTGTGCAAGCTACCGCATGTTATCAGAAGAACGCACCGGCATGCCTAAGCCAAGCAGGCTAAAGGAATCCTGCTTTCCTCTCCGTCTTCCCGCTATGCTACGCTACGTAGCGGTTTATTCTTTGTTTTCATTGGAAAGTTATGAGTAAGGTTCTTAAATGATGAGGTCTTTTTTTTCTCCAGTATTACAAGACGGCACGCAATTAAATATACTGCATATTCATTTTGTGTCACTGTAGCCCAGAAAATTGATTTCATTTGTCCTTTTTTCCTTTCCGGCGTATTTTAAGTTTATTTCGATATGAAGGGGTTTCTCTGCAATTTCACCTTCTTTCGATTAGTGTTGGCTGTTCTCAAATCCAACCATCATCAGATGACCTGTAATAATTGTTTTCTATAGTAAGCACAGCGATCTTTGAAATTCGCGGTCCTTTGCACCTAAGAACCCCAAGATGTCTATTATACTGCAACGCCAACTAAAGAAAGGTTTTGTAAGTCTAGTTTCTGCAACCATAGTGTGTTTCTACCAACCAAATAGGACCCCACTTATACCAATATCAATTTCTTTTTCCAGGATGTGTAGCTATTGCAGGTTCGCTGAATTCATTCTAAGTGGCCAAAATAGTTAATTCTGAACTCCCCAAATAAAATTTAGCAAACACGAAGCTCTTTTTTCATATTATTTTAATCAAAAACAAGCTTTGCTTTCACACTATGCTGTCTGCGCGCTACGTTGCATACAAATAGTAGGCGGTTTTTAATATCCACTGAGCCATTTTTTTCCTGCTTCAACCAATGTTCGCACTGAATTTTGAAAGCCTATGCGCTGCTAACGTGCCTCAAGTCCTTGGCTGACATTTCCACACACTTGTCGGCCAATAAGTCTTTGTCCTTTTTCGAAACATGGGATGAGGAACTGCTGATCTAATTTGCAAACACATCGTAACATACTCTAAGTTCCACAATGAATGTTTAGTAGCTCTGTACACAGTTTGCATTGCGAGACACTTACCGATTTATTTGAAACTGCCTCATAAACAAACGAAAACGTTGCCTTCTAGTCATGGAGTCTGTTTCGTTTCGGTTTTGTTTTGTTTTAGGGCGCAAAAACAACTAGGGTGAACTCTGTCTCATGACTGGTTGGTTGGTTGGTTTGTGGGATTAAAGGGACCAGACTGCAACGGTCATCGGTCCCTTGTTCCAAAACTTAAAAACTACCACACAGAGTAAAAAATCGGATAATAGAGACAACAGACAACACAGGACAAGAAAAATTCAGACAAAGAACAGACACAACAAATTAAAATCACACGGAGTGTGGCAGTGGTTGGCCGATCATAGAATAAAAAAGGAAAAGCCAACCACCGAGAACACATTAAAAACTCAGTTTAAAACCGTAGGCCAAAGGCCAGAATCAACACAAAACAATAAAATAAAACATAAACACTCATATCAAATGATAAAAACCCCCTGCCCGAATAAAACGTAAAACTAAGCCAGTCATAGCAGGGTCATCAGTTAAAAGGGCAGAGAGCGTATCAGGCAGCGCAAATGTCCGCCTGACCACAACTAAAAGGGGGCAGGCCAACAAAATGTGGGCCACTGTCAAAGCCGCCCTGCAGCGACACAGACGAGGGTCCTCCCGACGCATTAAGTAACTGTGTGTCAGCCGGGAGTGGCCAATGCGGAGCCGACAAAGGACGACTGAGTCCTTGCGGTTGGCTCGCATGGATGACCGCCACACAGTCGTCGTCTCCTTAATGGCACGGAGTTTATTGGGCGTGATCCGATCGCGCCATTCAGCGTCCCAAAGCGCAAAAACTTTTCGGCGGAGGACCGCTCGCAAATCAGTCTCTGGGAGGCCAACATCCAGAGATGGTTGCCTGGTGGGCTCTTTCGCCAGGCGGTCAACATGTTCATTGCCCGGGATACCGACATGACCGGGGGTCCACACAAAGACCACAGAGCGGCCGCAACGGGCAAGAGTATGCAGGGACTCCTGAACAGTCATCACCAGACAAGAACGAGGGAAATACTGGTCGAGAGCTCGTAAACCGCTCAGGGAATCGCTACAGATCACGAAGGACTCACCTGAGCAGGAGCGGATATACTCTAGGGCTCGAAAGATGGCGACCAGCTCAGCAGTGTAAACGCTGCAGCCAGCCGGCAAGGAACATTGTTCGGAATGGTCCCCTAGAATTAGCGCATAATCGACACGACCAGCAACCATCGAACCGTCAGTGTAAACAACGTCAGAGCCCTGATACGTGGCCAGGATGGAATAAAAGCGGCGGCGGAAGGCCTCTGGAGGGACTGAGTCCTTCGGGCCCTGTGCCAAATCGAGCCGAAGGCAAGGGCGAGGAACACACCATGGGGGATGTATGCAAAGTGGCCCGAAAAGGAGGTGGAACAGTGAAAACCCTAAGCCCGGAGAGAAGCTCTTTGATGCGGACCGCGATCGTACAACCTGACCGGGGCCGACGTTCTGGCAGATGGACGACCGATCGCGGGAACAGGAGACGATAGTTTGGATGCCCGGGCAAGCTAAAAACATGGGCAGCATAAGCGGCCAGTAAATTTTGGCGCCTGAACCGCAATGGAGGGACACCTGCCTCCGCAAGTATGCTGTCCACTGGGCTGGTCCGGAAAGCACTAGTGGCAAGGCGTATTCCGCTGTGTAGGATTGGGTCCAGTACCCGCAGCGCAGATGGGGATGCTGAGCCATAAGCCAGGCTCCCATAATTCAGACGAGACTGGATTAACGCCTGGTAGAGCCGTAACAGAGTAGATCGGTCGGCACCCGAGCAGGTGTGGCTCAAGCATCTCAGAGCATTTAGATGCCGCCAACACGCCTGTTTAAGCTGCCAAATATGAGGCAGGCATGTCAGCCGGGCATCAAAAACTACACCCAAAAACCTGTGGGTCTCCACCACAGCAAGGAGTTCGTCGGCAAGATAAAGCCACAGCTCAGGATGGACTGTTCGGCGCCGGCAGAAATGCGTAACGCGGGTCTTGCCAGCCGAAAACTGAAAACCATGCGCTACAGCCCAAGACTGCGCCTTGCGGATAGCGCCCTGTAGCTGACGTTCAACAGCTGCAATGCCAGTAGAGCGGTAGTAAAGGTAGAAGTCGTCAGCATACAGGGAAGCGGAGACAGAATTTCCCACCGCCGCAGCGAGCCCGTTTATTGCGATTAAAAACAGGCAGACACTGAGGACAGATCCCTGTGGTACCCCGTTCTCCTGGACTCGGGAGGAACTATGGGAGGCCGCGACTTGCACGCGGAAGGTACGATACGACAGAAAATTTCGGATAAAGATCGGCAGAGGGCCCCGAAGACCCCATCCATGAAGCGTAGAAAGTATGTGATGACGCCAAGTCGTATCGTACGCCTTCCACATGTCGAAAAAGACAGCGACCAGGTGCTGACGGCGGGCAAAGGCAGTACGGATGGCCGACTCCAGACTCACCAGATTGTCGGTGGCGGAGCGGCCTTTACGGAACCCATCCTGAGACGGAGCCAGAAGGCCCCGAGACTCCAGTACCCAATTCAAGCGCCGGCTCACCATTCTTTCGAGAAGCTTGCAAAGAACGTTGGTGAGGCTAATGGGGCGGTAGCTGTCCACCTCCAAAGGGCTCTTGCTCGGTTTCAAAACGGGGATGACAATGCTTTCCCGCCATTGTGACGGAAACTCACCCTCGACACAGAGACGGTTGCAAAGGTCGAGGAGGCGTCGCTTGCAGTCCACTGAAAGGTGTTTCAGCATCTGACAGTGGATGCGATCTGGCCCAGGAGCGGTATCAGGGCAAGCGGCAAGGGCACTGTGGAATTCCCATTCGCTGAATGGAGCATTGTAAGATTCAGAATGGTGGGTGCGAAAAGAAAGGCTCCGACGTTCCATCCGCTCTTTAATAGAGTGGAAGGCCAGGGGGTAATTGGAAGAAGCGTAACTCAGAGCAAAATGCTCTGCCAAGCGGTTGGCAATTTCGTCGGAGTCTGTACAAGCTGCTCCATTCAGTGAGAGCGCAGGGACGCTGACAGGGGTCCGATAGCCATAGAGGCGTCGGATCTTGGCCCAGACCTGCGATGGAGAGATATGAAGGCCAATGGTGGACACATACCGCTCCCAGCACTCCTGCTTGCTTTGGCAGATAAGGCGGCGGGCCCGCGCATGCAGACGTTTGAAGGTAATGAGGTGTTCAATGCAGGGATGTCTCTTGTGACGCTGGAGCGCCCGCCGGCGATCTTTAATCGCTTCAACGATCTCAGGCGACCACCAAGGCACAGTCCGCCTCCGAGGGGACCCAGAAGAACTGGGAATGGAAGATTCGGCGGCAGTAACGATGCCAGTGGTGACCGATAGAACCACGCCAGCAATGCCATCATTAGAGAGAGGCTCAATAGCGGCAATGGAGGAAAACAAGTCCCAGTCAGCCTTATTCATTGCCCACCTGCAAAGGCGCCCAGAAGACTGACGCTGTGGCAGTGACAGAAAGATCGAAAAGTGGTCACTACCACACATCGGACAGATGGTAAGAGGCTAGGGCTGCAGATCGAAAGGTCAATGGCGGAGTATGTGCCATGCACCACACTGAAGTGTGTGAAGGAACCATCATTTAACAGCGAAAGATCGAGCTGTGCCAATAAATGCTCAATGGTGGCGCCTCGACCTGTCGCCACTGACCCACCCCACAGAGGGTTATGGGCGTTGAAGTCGCCCAGTAATAAGAAAGGTGGCGGCGATTGGGCTATCAGCGCAGCCAGGACATGCTGCGCGACATCACCATCCGGTGGAAGGTAAAGACTGCAGACGGTAACAGCCTGTGGCGTCCACACCCGAACAGCGACAGCCTCTAAAGCTGTTTGTAGAGGGATAGACTCTCTGTGAAGAGAGTTAAGGACATATATGCAGACGCCACCAGACACCCTTTCATAAGCTGCCCGGTTCTTATAATAACCCCGATAGCCACGGAGGGCGGGGGTCCGCATTGCTGGAAACCAAGTTTCCTGAAGAGCAATGCAGAAGAAAGGGTGAAGGCTGATAAGTTGTCGGAGCTCAGCAAGATGGTAGAAGAAACCGCTGCAGTTCCACTGGAGGATGGTATTGTCCATGGCTGAGAAAGGCGTGACAGGACTGGGAAGGCAGATTACGCCTCTGGGTCACCTGCTGCCTCCGATGGAGCACCCGTGCAAGTGCTATCCATTGCGTCTGAGGGACCGGCGAGATCGAAGTCCTCAGCGGACGCAAGAATCTCCACCGCATCCTCAGACGCAGAGCTTGTAGGTAGCGGTGGAGTAGGTGCCACCGCAGGTGCCTTGGTCTTACGGGTCTTCAATGTCGTTTTCTCTCGCTGTTCCTTTGGTTGTCGTTGTTGAGAGGGCTTATTGGAGTCAGTCTCCGGGACCGAAGATGATCGCGAAGCTCGACGACCAGCGACCTGTGGCTTCTTCAGCCACTGGTTGGTGTCTGCTGTGCCGCTGGTAGGAACCTGGGAAGGGAGTGACCCAAGGGATCCCTTCCGAGCGAGATAAGCCGAAGAAGACTTACGCTTCTCCGGCTTAGAAGTGGGGACTGGTGTCCCCAGTGGTTTGGTGGGTCCTGCTCCCGAGGTAGATGGTGTGGGAGCAACAGAGAGAGAAGGGGCCCCCATCGTCAAGGGGGCAGGTGACGTCCTCTGACTCTGAGAGCTGACTGTTTGTGTTGCAGCTAAAGGAGCTGGAGCAGGAGTGACAGTTGAGGCATAAGATGCCATCATGCGTACGGGATGTAGCTGTTCAAATTTCCGCTTAGCCTCAGTGTAAGTCAGTCAGTCCAGGGTCTTATATTCCATGATTTTGCGTTCTTCCTGTAAGATCCTGCAGTCTGGCGAGCAAGGTGAATGAGGCTCTCCACAGTTGACACAGATGGGAGGCGGAGCACATGGAGTATCGGGATGAGACGGGCGTCCGCAATCTCGACATGTGAGGCTAGAAGTGCACCGGGAAGACATATGGCCGAACTTCCAGCACTTAAAGCACCGCATCGGGGGAGGGATATAGGGCTTGACGTCACAACGGTAGACCATCACCTTGACCTTCTCCGGTAATGTATCACCCTCGAAGGCCAAGATGAAGGCACCGGTAGCAACCTGATTGTCCCTCGGACCCCGATGAACGCGCCGGACAAAATGAACACCTCTACGCTCTAAGTTGGCGTGCAGCTCGTCATCAGACTGCAAAAGTAGGTCCCTGTGGAAAATAACACCCTGGACCATATTTAAACTCTTATGTGGTGTGATGGTAACGTTAACATCCCCCAACTTGTCACAAGCAAGTAACCTGCGTGACTGGGCGGAGGATGCCGTTTTTATCAAAACTGACCCAGAGCGCATTTTGGACAAGCCCTCCACCACCCCAAACTTGTCCTCTAAATGCTCTACAAAGAACTGAGGCTTCACGGATACAAAGGATTCCCCACCAGCTCTGGTACAGACGAGATACCGGGGCGAATACGTGTCACTGTCATTCATTGCCTTTCGTTCCTCCCATGGTGTGGCCAGGGATGGGAACGATTTGGGGTCATAAACGTTACCTTTAAAATGAGCCCCCGGACGCTTAGAGACTGCTGGTGGCTGGCCACCAGCAAGAGATGATGTGCCACGCTTCATTGCGTGTCATCCACCCCTGATTCCACCTACTCCGACCAAGGGCCCTCCCCAAGGGCGCCACCCAGCCACAGCAAGGGCCACCTAGCAGGATGGCCATTGCTGGGAGTCCTGATGCCCCAGGGAGATGGGCATCTACTTCTTGGCATACATGGGGAGTAAACGGCGCAGGCATCAGTAGAGCGACCCCTGTGTTGTCAGGGGGCTACAACCAACAGGGTACATGGCGGCCCCACCACAACAGACTGGCTACCGTGCTGGATCTTAGGTGCAAAAATGTATGAGGTCGTCGTCGCAGCGAAAAGCAACACTGCAAAGTGCAGCGTGGAAATCGCACCCATGGACGTATCCTCGCCCAAGAGATGGAAAACGAGCTGGACACCATTGCAACGACGAGAAAGCCGGCTAAAGGTCTCAATGCACGACAGATACAGTGCACCATGTAAGGCGCCCTTCCCCAATTGGCTCGCTCTTCGGAACAATTTAGAAAGATTGAGGTCAAACCCGAGAGGGGACCATCACATAAGGCCGAAACATTTGAGACTCCTTTTAGTCGCCTCTTACGACAGGCAGGAATACCGCGGGCCTATTCTAACCCCCGAACCCGCAGGGGGATGTCTCATGACTGGTATATATTTCAAACTCTTAATTTCTTCTCAATCGCCTTTAAGTTTATTTCATTCATTTTGCTGCTCCCACCGTTATGATAAACGAGCTGGAGTGAAACTAGCTACGCAAACATACACCTGGCTAGCTAGGCACGTCGGATCGACAGCGCAACGTGCTGTCAGGTGTAGCAGGCTGGACAGGTCTCGCGAAGCCTGCCAGGTTGCGGAAACCAAAGTTGGCCTGCTTTAACCGCTGTCCTTCAGTAAACATGTACTCTCGGGTTTCCGTTGCGGCAGGTTCAGCTGCTTCAGTGGTTACGGCGGTGATAGGGGCAGGCAGGCTGGAAGGAGAATTTGTACACCTCTGCAACCAGTATTTTTTCTTACGCGACTCTCGTGACGTTCCGCTGTGGAAAATGAATTGCACTTCATCTCTTTTGTCCACTAATACTCCCAATGAAGTAAATTTAAAAAAATGGAGATGTTATTTATTAACTTGTTTCAAAACGCTATGCTTGGAAATCTGTATGTGTCTGCAAAAAACTGTCAAGTGAAGCACTGCTGGTTTACATGTATGAGGGAGAGTTAAAATTACACGAAATGACAGGTATGCTCTAAACATTATATTAAAATGTCCAATTAATATTACCTACTTCTGTTCATAAATTACGAACTTTAATAAAGCATCTGTTTCATAAAAAAAAAAAAAATGGATGTCACAAGATGGAGCACTGTTTATGGTGACTATTGCCATGAGCTTCCTATGAAATCTTAATTCTGCAGCACAAGCTGCAAAATTTTAGTCACTGCGAAATCGGAGAGTGTGAATGTTTTTGTATTTGTTCAAATGGGACTTAACATCTGAGGTCATCATTCCCCTAGAACTTAGAACTACTTAAACCTAACTAACCTAAGGACATCACACACATCCATGCCCGAGGCAGCATTCGAACCTGCGACCGTAGCAGTCGCGCGGTTCCGAACTGAAGTGCCTAGAACCGCTCGGCCACCGCGGCCGGATTTATATTTGTATTTTTTTCTAAATGTAAGTCGGAACTTCAGCAATAGTCCCACTTTTCAAAGTGATTCGTGCTTCCTCATTAACTATAAATTCTAACGTACATTTCTTACTCTACTTGGCGCTTGTAGAATGTCTACGGACAGCTGGCAGTAAACAAAAGCACGAAATGAAACAAATCTGCGTAGCTACGATTAGTATCTAGATAAGCGAATCGCAGGCAGGCAGCCATATTTTCAAACATCGCATGCGATTCATCAGATTGCGTGGGAATTCCGAGCAGCCAGCGACTGATGACTGTGATCTGCTATCTGCCCTCACAAGTGCGGCCTACACACAGACCGCGCTATCAGCCGACAGATTGCTCTGCGCGCGCGCGCGCGCGCGTTTGTGTGTGTGTGTGTGTGTGTGTGTGTGTGTGTGTGTGTGTGAGAGAGAGAGAGAGAGCGAGAGAGAGGGAGGGAGGGAGGGAAGGAAAGAATTATAATGTGGGGGAGGTAGAGGGTGAATATCAAAAAATATTTTGTGTTATACTCCTGTGGACGCTGTGAATTAAATGACTCGCAGTACAAAAAATAAAGGAATTCACTGAAAAACTGTAATTCCGTCGTTTGTAAAAAGAAAGAACTGCTAATACAATGTCCCAAAGTGCTTGTTACCATATCACCTAAGTAACTGTAAAAACGATAACCATCGCATTAGCATTGGAAATTTCGGAAAAATCGAGTTGTACTACTACTTCTGTAATACTAGTACAACACGTCGTTCAGTAGTAAAATCAATGCCTGATTTCAGCTCTAAATGAGTAAAACTTCAACTGTCAGCTCCACTTGGCACAGTGCGTAGTGACAGACTCGGCTTTTTGCCCTCCGTCATGTGAGTGCCTTAGTTCCTGCTTTCGAACATCAATACGGTAGAGATAGAGCTATGCGAGGTCTATATTTATCTGTTATCCAAGGCTCGAGGGGTGCGAAAATCGTCAGCGCCCTGAAGCTGTTCATCGCCCGCTGATGTGCTGCTCGAACAAGCCAATAGATTTCCCTCCAGTTTCGTGCAACATGCAGAAACAGGGTGGGAGGCATCGAATTTAGGCAGTCTGCGCAACTCTGCGGACTTGTAAATAGGCACCACAGTTTCATTCACGAACACGAATCAAACGAAAATAAACGATGAAGTACGTTGGACGTCCACTAAGTAGTGCAACCCTTTTTTCTCGGGCACTTTCCGGTGAAAAATGTAGAATGGGTTGTGGGAGATCGTGGAATATTCCCGCTTCAGCCCCTGTATTTTCGTGAAGTTCCGATACGTGGCGACCATATATGTAGCCTCCAAAAATGGCGTCTGTAATGGAGGTGCGTTCCGAGCAGAGAGCTGCCATTGAATTTCTTTGGAGGAAAACCAGAGCGTCGCAGATATTCATAGGCGCTTGTAGAATGTCTACGGAGAGCTGGCAGTAAACAAAAGCACGGTATCTGTCATTATCGCAACACGGTCTCGCAAACTTGTCCAAACACCCGCGTGCCGGCCCGGCCGCAAACAGCTCTGACTACGTCTAGGAAACTGGATAAACGACTTCAGCGTGTTTGTCCACACAAAAATGCAAACGAACTCCTCCTCCTCCTATATGACAACACAAGACTACACACCCGAGAGGTGCTCGCAAAACATTGTACTGTGCTTCCTCATCCACCCTACAGCCCGGATCTCGCACCTTACGACTTCAACATGTTTGGTCTAATCAAGGATGCACTCCGCTGGAAGCAGCGCGTGGATGATGTGGAGGTTATTGATGCAGCAAGATGTTGGTTCCATTGTCGACCAGTAGTGCGGTACCATGTGGACATACAGACCATCAAAGTAAAGTGGCGCAAGAGCGTCGCATTGAACGGAGATTGTGTTGAAAAATAGGCATTTGCAACCAAAGGAATGGGGAATAATGTGTGTGTCGGAATCCTGAATAAAACCAAGCTGATTTGATGGGAAAAAATGTGTTGCATTACTTATGTACGTGTGCCACAGGTGGGGCTGCGGCACCTGCTGAAGCACCCGCTGTGCGAGGCGTTCCTGTGCCTCAAGTGGCGGCGCATCCGCAAGTTCTTCCTGCTGAGCCTGCTGTTCCACGCGGTGTTCGTGTTCGCGTACACGGTGTTCGTGCTGACGGGCGCGCCGCGGCCGTCCGCCTGGCTGTGGCTGCACGCGCCCGCCGGCTACCTGCTGCTCGCGCTCAACACGCTGCTGCTCGCCAAGGAGCTCTTCCAGATGGTGCACTCACGCGCCGGCTACCTGCGCTCCTGGGAGAACTGGCTGCAGTGGCTCATCATCGCCAGCGCCTTCCTCTGCTGGTTCGGCGGCGCCGGCGAGGAGCCCGTGTGGCAGCGGCACGTGCTCGCGCTCGGCATCTTCCTCACCTGGCTCGAGCTCATGCTGCTCGTCGGCCGCTTCCCCGTCTTCGGCCTCTATGTCCAGATGTTCACCACCGTCGCCGTCAACTTCGCCAAGTTCCTCATGGCCTACTGCTGCCTGCTCGTTGCCTTCAGCCTCAGCTTCGGCGTCATCTTCCACCACCACGCGCCTTTCAAGTAAGTCGGCCACGCCGGTTTACAGCCACCGAGTTTCTCTCTCGAATTTGCTGTCTTTCAACGGTTGAGAAAATCTATAAGCTTCCTGCCAATATCATGATCTATATCAATAGTCGCAACTTAATAAGACGACTCCTGACGTGCCACTTACAAGGTATGTACACTGGCTCACACGGCTAAAACCGACAAAACCTATTTTAAAACGCGGAAATGTGTCTTTTATACTAACAAAGCTATTTATCCGCAAATTTCTGCATCTGTATACTACCAATCAATGTTACATGGTTAACAAATCTAAGAGACTGTCGAATCAGAAGTCGCTGAAGCAACAACATCGTATAACACGCAATTACCACGGTTACACACAAAGTTTTAATTATCACTTCGAAAACGTAAAGAATTAACTATTTGCTTGTTTGCAGATATACACTGATGAGCCAGAGCATCATGACCACTTACATATTAGCCGGTATGTCCATCGTTGGCATGGATAGCAGTGGTGATGCATCACGGCATGGAAGCAATGAGGCCTTAGTAGATAGTTGGAGGCAGGTGGCACCACATCTGCCCATACGAGTCACATAATTCCTCTAAATTCCGGGAAGGGAGCGATGAGTTCTGACGCCATGTTCAATCACATCTCAGATGTGTTCCATCGGGCTCAGATCTGGCGAGTGGGGGCAGCACATCGTATCTTGTTGAAAAATACCACTCCCGTAAGGAAACATCGTAGTTATGAAGGGTTGTACGTGATCTTCACCCAGTATACGATATTCCTTGGCCGCCAATGTTGCTTGCACGAACTCCACTGGGCCCATGGATGCCCACGTGAATGTTCCCCTGAGCATAAGGGATCCTCCACCAGCTTGTCTCCATCCCGCAGTACAGATGTCAAGGAGCTGTTCCCCTAGAAGATCACGAATTCACACCCTCCCGTCAGCATGACGGAGAAGGTATGTTTTATTAGACCACGCCACCATCTGCCACTACGCCAACGTCCAGTGCCGAGGGTCGCGTGCCCATTCAGTTGTAATTGCCGATGTCGTAATGTTGACATTGGCACTTGCATGGACTGTCGGCAATGGAGGCCCACCGTTAGGAGTGTTCGGTGCACTGTGTGTGCAGACACATTCGTACTCTGCTCATCATTAAAGTCTGATGTCAGTTCCGCCACAGTTCGCCGCCTCCTGTCCTGTTTACCAACCTGCCCAGCCTACAACGTCCAACATCTGTAACGAGGGGTGGCCGCCCAACACCATGACGTCTGGAAGTGGTTTCACTTTTATTTCGCCACGTATAAAAGACACTCACCACACACCGGAGAAGTCGTACAGTTTCCGAAATGCTCGTACCGGCCGTCACAATCAGCCCTCGGTTCAAACTCAGATAGATCGCGCGCCTTCCCCATTCTAAACAAGGACAGCACGCTCACTGATACTACAGGCACCGTGCGTTTGTCTCACTAACAACGATTCTTCGCCAGGTGACACTGACCTGGCGTAGACGAGTTTTATATCAATAGTAAGTCGGTGGTCATAATGTTCTGGCTGATCAGGGCATGTCTGCTGTCCAAGCGAACATTGAAATCCCCGCACCAGAGTGCCGTGGCACGCCGCTACAGCGCCACATACAAAATGACACAGCCCAGTGATAAAATGGGAATACCGTGGGGCAACTGGTTTTTGGCATAAACGGAAATGTTGCAGTTGTGGCAGGCCAGTCTAGACGGCTAAATAAGTCATCTGCATTCTCCTGCTACGGCTGTAACTTTTCTGTTGCTATCGAAAACGAGTTCTACATCTACATAGATACTCCGCAATCCACCGTGTGCCGCCTGGCGGAGAATATAGCGTACCACTACTAAAGTGCGCGTCATATATCTTGGCGGCCGAGTTTAGGTTCGTTCTGCGCATCTGACGTCACAAAACACAGTCAGCCAATGAACAGAGAACGACGTTGCCAGATCTCGACAACAGTGCAGAGCACGGACGAGTGTCTTCAGTTTTAGAAACGTTCAGTTATAAATAAAGTAATAGAACAAAAGCAATGTCTTGATAGCAGACTTCCTTTTACAGAAAGTTTGGAAAAACCATTCTTTATACCAATTGCTTCATATTCTATTAATTAATTAAACCAAACAAGCAATAAGACTCCTAATTCAGGCGATAGCAAGGAAAGATGTTTGTTTCAATCTCACGAACTCCCTTTTCGCAATAAAGAACAGCGGTAATTGTTTATTTCCTATTGTACTTCTACGAAGCGTGAGTAATTCATAGTCATACCAACAGTGTTTATGAGTAGTTGCGTGAGGTGTTACAGTCCTTATAGAGTTACACTGTTCAATGAGCATAGATAGCGGAACGGTTAAGGTGTTGGGCTGCCAAGTGAAAGGTTATGAGTTCAAACCTTGTACGGTGCTTAATAATTTCTCTATTTAAAAACAATATTGGAGTGCCTTACTTCACGAATTTTATTCGTTTGAATGAAATTTCTACTGCTTTGCCTCTTCATTAACTTTTTCGCTGCTGCAGACACGTGCTCCCCGCATTCCGCGCTGTGCGCGATTTTGTCATCACTGCACTTCTCGCCTGTGCAGACACATGGCGTTCCCACTGCTTTGACACACTTATCATTCGATTTCACAAAAACTATTTGGCCAAAAAATTTGATTTTTACACGTCTTCTTGCCTGATACCTTCCCCCCATAAATGACTTAATTTTGTTTTGATGTGCAGCATTAAATGTAGTAAACCACTGCCCGAAATTTTGAAGAGTTTGCAGAGGTAAAAGTCCATAGCGTATACTTCCCGTATGGTCGATTTTAGTTGCCACAATGTTGAGAATGAAATGTGGACAAGATACCTAAATTTCATATAATATTTACTGTATAACAATATCTCATTTAATTTAAGAACCACATAGGTGTCGTATGTAATATTGAGAAATATTCCGTCTTTCGCGACTGTAATAAAAGTTTTATATACACACGGCGCGTTTGGCTTTATTTTAAAGCACTTCCATCGGTGAAAGGTATGGCACATACACAATGGTATTCATGTTCTATTTCTTGTTTTTGTTCCACAGTCGCAGTTTTACCAATGGTATTGAAATATATCCCTCTTCTGCAACTGTAATAAGCGACTTATTTAGACCAGACGCGTTTCTCTCTTTTGAAGCATCATAAGAGGACTGTATTTTGTGTCCTCCATTGCCAAGTAACCTTTCGTAGTTTTGTGCTGCGGTAGCACAATATTCAACGTTTGTGTTGGCTCATCAGTGTTTTAGCAAATAAATGCTGTTTGTGTGTGCCACACACAAAATTATATTTGACATAGCTCTGAGCACTTCACCGACAAACGGTATATTCAAGTCCTAATGCTTTTGTAAGTCCACAGTTTTGTTTAATGTATTTTGTCTACTTCCTTTTGATTGATTGAAGTGCTTTAAAATAAAGCCAAACGTGCCCAGTGTAAGTAAAACTTTTGTTACAGTCGCGAAAGGTGGAATATTTCTCAATATTACATATGACATTTATGTGGTACTTAAATTAAATGAAATATATAGGTATCTTGTCCACATTTCATTCTCAACATTGTGGCAACTAAAATCAACCATACGGAAAGTATATTCTATGGACTTTTACCTCTGCAAACTCTTCAAAATTTCGTGCAAAGGTTTACTATATTTAATGCTGCATAATAACTGCATTGAACATCGAAACAAAATTAAGTCATTTATGGGGGGAAGGTATCAGTCAAGAAGATAGGTAAAAATCTAATTTTTGAGCCAAATAGTTTTTGTGGAATCAAATGATAAAGAGTGTCAAAGCAGTCGGAACACAATGTGTCTGCACAGGCGAGCAGTGCAGTGACAAAATCGCCCACAGCGCGGAATGCAGGGAGCACGTCTTTGTAGCAGCGAAAGGGTTAATGCGGCCGTGGTGGCTTTACTTCACGAACTGCGCGCTCCCCCCTACACGTAAGCTTGCGAACTATGCTATACTATGGCGCTGCTCCTATTGGCGCGTGCGTCGTGTGCAACTGGCAACGCAGCAATCTCCAGCGTCTGGGCAGGCATGCGCGAGCCGCCAAGATAAAAGAATTGAACTATAGTTATTTCTTTTTCAATTCCACTGGCAAATACAGGGAGGGGAAAAAAGACTGTCTTTATGCTTCCGTATGAGCCGTAATTTCTCGTATCTTACCTTTGTGGTCATTACGCGAAATATATGTTGGAAGCAGTAGAATCGTTATGTAGTCAGCTTCAAATGCCGGTTCTCTAAATTTTCCCAATAGCGTTCCTCGAACTTTGCCTTCCCTCCAGGGATTCCCATTTGACTCCCTGAAGCATCTCCGTAACACTTGCGTGTTGTTCGAATCTACCAATAAAGAATCGAGCAGCCCGCCTCTGAATTGCTTCAATGTCTTCCTTTAATCCGACCTGGTACGGACCCCAAACACTCAAGCAGTAATCAAGGATAGGTCACACTAGCATCCTACATGCAGTTTCCTTTACAGATGAACCACATATTCCTAGAGTTCTCCCAATAAACCGAAGTCGACCATTTGCCCCCAAACCACACTCCTCACATGATCGCTGCATTTCATATCGCTTTGTAACGTTACGCCCAATCCGAACATTATGGGTTTGTGTTTCCTACTCATCTGCGTTAACTTACATTATTCTGCATTTAGAGCTAGCTACCATTCATCGCACCAACTAGAAATTTTATCTAAATCATCATGGATCCTGCTACAGTCACTCAGCTTCGACACCTTACCTTACACCACAGTATCATTAGCAAACAACTGCACTTCCCTGGGGCTCTCCTGACGATACCCCTCTCTCTGATCCCATAGTGCTCAGAGCCATTTGAACCATTTTGAACCTGTTTCTGATGAACACTAGCCATCGAGGAAAACATACTGGGTTCTATTCCATAGGAAGTCTTTGAGTCATTCACATATCTGTGAACCTATTCCATATGCTGTACCTTCTTAAACAGCCTGCAATGGCACATCGTGTCAAACGCTTTCTGAAAATCTAGAAATATGGAATCTGCCTGTTGCCCTTCGTCCATAGTTCGCATATATCATGTGAGGAAAGGGCAAGCTGAGTTTCGCGCGAGCAATGCTTTCTAAATCCATGCTGATTCGTGGACATAAGATTCTCGAACTCAAGAAAATTTACCATATTCGAAGTGAGAATGTATTCAAGGATTCTGCAGCAAACCGATGTTAGCGATATTTGTCTGCAGTTTTGCGAGTCCGTTCTTTTGCGCTCCTTATAATACTGGAGTAACCACCTGCACTTTTTTTCAGTCGCTTGGGATTTTGCGCTGGGCGAGAGATTCGCGATTAATGCAAGCTAGGTAAGCGGCTAACGCTGTAGAGTACTGTTTGAAAAACCGAACTGGATTCCACCCGGACCTGGCGACTTACTTGTTTTCAACTTCCTCAGTTGCCTCCCCACGCCAGGCAAGCTTATGAATTACTATTATGTCATCCATACGGGAGCCCGTTTGATGGTCAAACGACGGTATGTTTATACGATTTTCCTGCGAGAACGATTTCTTAAACGTGAAATTTAAAACTTCGGCTTTCGTTTCGCTATGTTCAACTGCCACACCAGATTGGTTAACAAGTGACTGGATCGAAACCTTAGACCCACTTACCGATTTTACACAGGACCAGAATTTTCTTGGGTTCTCTGCCAGATCTTTCGCTAACGTATGACAATGGTAGTTGTACGCTTTGCGCATAGATCTTTTCACAGACGTAAGATTCTCTACCAACCTTTGATTGCGCGTTCTCTTTTGAATCGTTAGTGCAACAGCCTCTGTTTCCTCAGGATTTTCCGAATCTCGTTATTAAATCATGGTGAGTCTTTTCCGTCCTTAATCCACCGTGTAACGACCTTCGCTTCCTCAGATTTTTCCGAATCTCGTTATTTTTTTTCCAGTTTTACTGGTTCGAAGTTCGGGTACTTGTATTCTTAGAACAATATGCGGTATTTCTTATGCATATCTTACTTAGAACAAGATATAGGAAAATGGCGGCTAGTATGGGCTTATGGCTCAATGGCCAGATGCAAGTCTTTATTTTTTTCTACCTTTTTCAATCAATTTTTTCATTACGCTTCGTCGGTGGATATGTGCAGAGTTGCATGATATGTTTCAAATTTCACTGATGAGAACTTGTATAACATGGTATCCATGAGATCGTGAAGGCTAGTTCAAAACGAAGACTAAGAAACCCATGGTCCGACCGAGATTCAATCCTGCGACCCTCAGTTTCTAGGCCTGTGCTTTAGCATTAGATCATCAGGGGCAACACATACACACAGGCAGTTCCTCTATGGCTTCTGATGAGCGGGTTTGCAAGTATCAAAATATGTGACATATGGCCGTATCTTTCGATTCCACTGATTTAGAAGCTCAAATTATTTATACAACCAAGGGCCACAGAACTTAACATTTGGTACTATGGTACTTGACACCTCTACCTGCTCCTGAAAAAAAAAAGAGGTCTTTACAAATTGCTGTATCTTTTGATTGCATCAAGCTAGATGCTTAAATTTCTTATACTGCCAAGGAAACACAGACTTCAGTATTAGACATAAGTTTCAATTTGATACTTATATGCACTCCTAAGAAAAAGGGGTCTCAACAGACAGACAAGCAACAAAATATTTTGATGTGATCTAATTACAAACTGATAATGTTCGGATTTTTTCCCTTTACTTGCACTGTGATGCCTTGCTTATTGTCAAATGTCATGATTGTAAGTCAACAGGAAGTCCTCTATATGTTTTGACAAGCGAGTTTGTGAGTATCGAAATGTGTGATATAAATAGCGATATCATTTGACTGCATTGACTTAGAAACTTTTCACACCTTAGTTTGTGACACAGATTTCAGCCAGATACTTCTACCCATCCCTCAGAAAAAGGAGTCTTCCAACAGTCAGACACCCAGACGGACAGAAAACATAGTGAACCAATATAATAAAAAATCAAAGTGAAAACTTATAACAGAAATGTAAATTTTACAACAGAAAACAATAGTTTCATTTTTTCACACAATGCAAGTGAGTTAAACAACACTTTTCTAATTTTAAAATTTGAAAGTAAAATAAATATTTTCATTGCTCATTCTCTATAACAGTTTTAATCTCTTTTGAAGTGTAGTTCTAGGAACACTGAAACAATCAGTAATAGCACTTTCTGTTTATTTCATCTTCCAAAACACTTGAAACTGAAGGCATCATTGCAGATTCAGACCACTCCCCTACCCTCACCAGTACACTTCTTCTTGAACCTTGACCTAGAGCCCTTTAAAAAAAAAATTATGTGGCCTATACCATCCAATCTTGGTATAGCCCATACTACTTGAATGACACTGCAGATTAAAACATGGTGGAAACAGAAACTGGATTGTGTGGGTGGGATTTCATTATTCATTCATTCATTCATTCATTGGACTAATTAAACATTAATGCTACCATGTCAACAAAACACACTCGTGCACACACGCGCACACACACACACACACACACACACACACACACACACACACACACAAGTGCTGTGGGCAGTGTGGTTTCAGTTGCCAGAGATTACAGTCGTATGTGCGACCTGAGCTTTTGTGTGTGTGTGTGTGTGTGTGTGTGTGTGTGTGTGTGTGTGTGTGTGTGTGTTTTTGACGAAGGCCTCAATGGCTGAAAGCTTTAATTGTGAGAGTCTTTTTGTTGTGCCTATCTGAGACTCAGCATCTCTGCTATTTGTTGAGTAGCAACTTTCCTTCTCATAATATTGTTACATTCCATCCTGGATTTTCCATTGTTTGGTTAATGTTACTTTGATAATATTACTTCTCACATGTAACACGGTAAACTGATGCTGAAAATTAGACCATTCACCAGCCTCAACACTCAGAAACAAATAAAATTTATGTAATTTTAATAAACATTTTTGGAACAGTGATTAAAATTTTTTTAAATTTTTTGTTTTTAAAATTCAGTCTTAATCACACCACGTATGTTACAAGAACATAGGTGACCAGTTTCGGTCATATCACTTGACCAACATCAGACCCATAGCATCCTTTGAAGATGGTAGGTGGAGCACTCTTCTCAGCTGCTGTGATGTCAACCAGTTGACATCGTAGCACCTGAGAAGAGTGCTCCACCTACCATCTTCAAAGGATGCCATGGGTCTGATGTTGGTCATGTGATATGACCGAAACCGGTCACCTATGTTCTTGTAACATACGTGGTGTGATTAAGACTGAATTTTAAAAACAAAAAATTTATCTAAATTGAAGTTGGAGGGGGGAGAAAGGAAAGGAAAGGGAAGGAACTAATGATATCAGCTGCATCGGAACTTTATGCGGAATCAGCAGCGACAATTGAAAATGTGTGATGGACTGCGACACACATCCAGAATCTCCTGCTTTCTAAGCAGTTGCATTAATCAATTAGCCACCTGGACACAGTTTTTATTGCAAATGCATCGACTATCCTCTGTTTGAGTCCCAGTCCAGCAAACATTTTCACTTGTCACTGTTGATTCCGCATAAAGTCCCAATGCAGCTAATATCAATAGTTTCTTCCATTCCCTTTCCTTTCTTTTCTCCCTCCTCCAAATTCAGTTTACATAATATGTATCAGAGCTGCAGATTCTGCATAGTGCAGACGTCTGAAAGAACAGACACCTTGCATTCATATAATTGCTTCATCTTGATGGGCAGCGAATCACAACTTGCAGTGCAGATGCACATTTACATTTGACTTCTAGTGCGAATCTAAAATTAGTGAGCATAGAGGCCATGGATAGGTACTGCAGATAGGTGGTGCTGGATAGGAGCATGCTGAAAAAGTCCACGCATTTGCAATAAACACTGTGTCCAGGTGGCGCAGAAGTTAACCCAACTGTCTAGTAAGCAGCAGATCCTGGGTTCAAGTCATGGTCCGGAACACATTTTCACTCGTCGCTGCTGATTCCACACAACGTCCCCATGCAGCTGATATCATTAGTTCCTTCCCTTTACTTTCATTTCCTTTCTGTCCCCTCCACCTTCAATTTATGTAATATGTATCACAGCTGAAGATTCTGCATTCTTTTGAACTTGCCCAAGCTAACAGACACAGATTCAACAAGTATATCATTTAAGTTCTAGCAAATGGAGGAGTGATGTTGATGTCTATGATTTATTTGAAGCACTGCATGTATTCATTGTCTAAGGACAAATCTGAGAAAAACTAATTGGTCATTACTTTCCACCAACTCATACTAATTGCCATTCCCCTACATAATACTTTTCATCAATTGAATAACAACATTTGACAATAGTAACAGTGACTTTATGGAAAAACGTAAGGCATCTTGGTATAACTACGAAATGTCAAATTGAACAAACTTCTGCACTCTAAACCCAATATGTAAAATAAAAGTTGACACCAAAGCCCCTACAGAGATCAAACAGGAATCAACAGGGCGGATTCATTATTTACAGTATTATGACCAGCAAAATAAGTGAAAAATTAAATTTATTAGAAAATAGGGAATAATTAGATAGCAACATTAATATCCTCACATTTGTGGTGATATTACTGTACTCGCTGATCATAAAAATGAATTAAATGTTCTTACAGCACAATTAATACATGCTATCAATGGTACAACTCTTCACCTTACATCGCTTTTCATTAAATAACAACACACGACAAATAAATAACAAAGCTTCTACAAAAAACAAAGAATTTGAAATTTCCTCGCAGATTAAAACTGTGTGCGGGACCAAGACTCGAACTCAAAACCTTTGTTTTTTTTCAGTCTAGTGCTCTAACGACTGAGCTACCCAAGCATGACTCACAACCCGTCCTCACAGCTTCAATTCTGCCAGTACCTCATCTCCTGCATTCTTTGCAGAAGAGCTTCTGTGAAGTTTGGAAGGTAGGAGACGAGGTACTGGCAGAACTGAAGCTGTGAGGATGGGTCGTGAGTCGTGGTTGGGTAGTTCACTTGGTAGAGCACTTGCCCATGAAAGGCAAAGGTCATGACTTCGAGTCTCGGTCCAGCACGCAGTTTTAATATGCCAGGAAGTTTCATATCAGCACACACTCTGCTGCAGAGTGAAAATCTCATACTGGAACAAAGAATTTAATTGTATCAGTGCCATGCGAACCTCGGACAACTCTGTAAATACTGAAATGGAATCTTATGACAGATTCCAAAGGAGTTATTTTCTAGGAATTCAGAAGTCCACATAGAAAAATCATTAATCTATAGATCTGAAACTTGAACTTTCTTTTTCTTTTTAAAGTTACTTGAATGTAAAATCTTATGGAAGACACATTAATAATGATTGGAGAATATTACTTAACCACGAACTTATTAATGAACTGAGTATAATAGCCGAAATTAAAACCAAATAACATGGCACACTTACAGAGCACCATGAGACGAAAGCCACATTTCCCACTGGAGGATGACCTCTTGGACATCACACAGGAAATACTTGGACAACATTCAAAGTAACTTGGGAAAATTAGGATGGAAGAGACTTAAAATTTATTTGCAATGACTTAAGTAAAGCAGCTCAATGCAGCTCATTCTGTAGCAAAGAGCCTCCACAGCCTGTGACACAGAATAACAACACAACAGCCCTTATGCAATGACTAGAACTAATTAACCACTGAAACTTGCATATTTCTTTTGATTTCAGTTCCTTATTCCCATATTCAGTGCATCTACACTCCTGGAAATTGAAATAAGAACACCGTGAATTCATTGTCCCAGGAAGGGGAAACTTTATTGACACATTTCTGGGGTCAGATACATCACATGATCACACTGACAGAACCACAGGCACATAGACACAGGCAACAGAGCATGCACAATGTCGGCACTAGTACAGTGTATATCCACCTTTCGCAGCAATGCAGGCTGCTATTCTCCCATGGAGACGATCCTAGAGATGCTGGATGTAGTCCTGTGGAACGGCTTGCCATGCCATTTCCACCTGGCGTCTCAGTTGGACCAGCGTTCGTGCTGGACGTGCAGACCGCGTGAGACGACGCTTCATCCAGTCCCAAACATGCTCAATGGGGGACAGATCCGGAGATCTTGCTGGCCAGGGTAGTTGACTTACACCTTCTAGAGCACGTTGGGTGGCACGGGATACATGCGGACGTGCATTGTCCTGTTGGAACAGCAAGTTCCCTTGCCGGTCTAGGAATGGTAGAACGATGGGTTCGATGACGGTTTGGATGTACCGTGCACTATTCAGTGTCCCCTCGACGATCACCAGTGGTGTACGGCCAGTGTAGGAGATCGCTCCCCACACCATGATGCCGGGTGTTGGCCCTGTGTGCCTCGGTCGTATGCAGTCCTGATTGTGGCGCTCACCTGCACGGTGCCAAACACGCATACGACCATCATTGGCACCAAGGCAGAAGCGACCCTCATCGCTGAAGACGACACGTCTCCATTCGTCCCTCCATTCACGCCTGTCGCGACACCACTGGAGGCGGGCTGCACGATGTTGGGGCGTGAGCGGAAGACGGCCTAACAGTGTGCGGGAACGTAGCCCAGCTTCATGGAGACGGTTGCGAATGGTCCTCGCCGATACCCCAGGAGCAACAGTGTCCCTAATTTGGTGGGAAGTGGCGGTGCGGTCCCCTACGGCACTGCGTAGGATCCTACGGTCTTGGCGTGCATCCATGCGTCGCTGCGGTCCGGTCCCAGGTCGACGGGCACGTGCACCTTCCGCCGACCACTGGCGACAACATCGATGTACTGTGGAGACCTCACGCCCCACGTGTAGAGCAATTCGGCGGTACGTCCACCCGGCCTCCCGCATGCCCACTATACGCCCTCGCTCAAAGTCCGTCAACTGCACATACGGTTCACGTCCACGCTGTCGCGGCATGCTACCAGTGTTAAAGACTGCGATGGAGCTCCGTATGCCACGGCAAACTGGCTGACACTGACGGCGGCGGTGCACAAATGCTGCGCAGCTAGCGCCATTCGACGGCCAACACCGCGGTTCCTGGTGTGTCCGCTGTGCCGTGCGTGTGATCATTGCTTGTACAGCCCTCTCGCAGTGTCCGGAGCAAGTATGGTGGGTCTGACACATCGGTGTCAATGTGTTCTTTTTTCCATTTCCAGGAGTGTAGTTGCCACAATTTGAAACACAGTACATATAAAGTTTTGTATTAACTTACATTGTATATGAATTGCACAGATGGGCATCAAAATAACACATGAATGAACAAGATTATTTAACCTGCAATACATAAAGCTCTAGTTCTTTGTACAATGAATGGTAATAGGTCACCAATTGTTCAAGAGCAATTTTGTACAGTACTTTGTTTCATTAGCAGTAATGAGGGAGGGAATCTACAGCAATCAGAAATGTTTGATAATCCGCATTCTGCGAAACTGTGTGGGACAGGAGGGGGATTGAAATGTGCGTTCATCAAACCCTGTCTAAACAGAATAGTTAGAGTGCATTTTGGCATTGCCATCTCGGAAAACATTTTCCTTGTTCTTGAACATCTTGTGAATGTTGTGAACCATGGAATGCACTTGTTCACCCAAAGCATTGACATAATTCTGGGCAGTCATTCCTCCTTGCACAGTAACAAGAAGTTAACAGGAAACCACTTCCCACAATATCGCAGAGCTGTCTTAATAATTAAAAAGGTGGGAAAGAAAACAAGCAGGTCGGTGCTAAGCTTATCATAAATGAAACAGAAGTGCAGAACTAACTTTCCTGAGTTTTGCATTGTAGATTGGAAGTGCATTTATTCAAGAGAATCATTCCAAAAGGTGGGATCACAGTGACACACATAACTATCATCAGGCGAACATAAGGTGTTTCTCAGTAATCTCAAAACTGAATGATTAGCAATAAAAATAGGTAGTATTTGTTAGTGATTCAAAAGTTATTTTAAAACTGCTCTTCTCAGTTAAGACCCATATGCCAATAACACCCTATGTACAGTGATATGTATAAACAAAACGAGGAGAAAGTAACTAGGCAATGAATTCAACTTCATTAATTCCATTTTAGAGCCAAGTGTCTTAGGCACTGACCCCCTTCAGTAATGACAGAATTTAAACAGTTTAACATATAAGCTACTTTGAATGACCATAGAACACAAATTTGAGTTGTTTTTTTGGAAACAACGGGAAGGATTGCTAATTAAACTTATCACTATTTTCATACTATCATTGGTATTGACCACCTGCATAGGAAAACATCCCTTTCTGTAAAAAATATGTAATGAATTGCAGCAGAAGATTGTTTAAAATACAAACAACGTTTATCATGGCTCATGGGTAAAACACTGTTCCCTCCATGGTAGGAATTGCAGCAGGAAGTCTTCGCTGGTCATTCCTGGCCCATTCCCAATGAATACGTGAGAAGGAATCATATCATATGGTTATATGGTTATTTGGAACAGAATTTCTTGCTCTTGCCCACAAAGTTTTTAGATGTCAGTGAGCTGTGAGATACCAGCTCAGGACCATGGACAACAGGAAACAAGTGAAACGTTGCAGATATATGTGGATAACACAGGGTACTCCAAACCTGAGCAAGCCTTTTGGGGAGTCTGCACGCACATCGAGGAAGACTGTGTGATACTGATTGGAATTTTTCATTGTGCAAAAATGGATCCTTCAGTTGAGGTGATATGTATCGCCCACCAACATCACAGTAAAGGGCCCCAGATTTTGCTGTTTTTCTCTCATCTTAATGACTGCAACATTACTAACACTGCCAATTGAGATGTTAACATAGATACCCACCAAGATAAAATAGCAACTCCATTCCATGGGAAATGTAGGGGAGCAATCACATACCTTGACTAGTCTGCAAAGTCTGTGTATTTGAATGCTCCTGCAAGTCTTTGGAGTTGTCTGGAATAATGCTTTAAATGTCGTTGTCAGTATCCAACCCATCTGGCCATCTTACGCATTTTTGTAGTCCTTGTCACAGCAAATCACAAACACTGTCAAGGTATGTAGAGGGAGCTGATTAATGTTTGTTTAACAAGCCTAATTTTGCAGACAATAAGCATCCATTTGATTTAAGTCATAAAACATTACTTTCATTATGTATTGTTTCTTCAGGGAAATGCAGAATACAATTGTGCATCTCATAAGATATTTCAATTAATTACATGAGAGAACCCTTAAAACAAGGGTATTTTACCCATTGTCATAACAAACTACTTGTAGCAACTACCAGGATTGTTGATACACTTGTAAAATTTTAGGTTACTTTATGAAGAGCTGAGTATGACTATTAATAAATTACTATTCATCACAATGTCAAACAAACATAATACTTTCTGGCCTACAGCTCTGCTCTCAAATGTACTTGTAATTTTGGTCATGATTATCATTGTAACAGAAGTACACTTGAGCTGCACTTCTCAACAGAATGACGTTCTGTGCATCCAGAGGTGCGCTGCGCAGTGTACTCAAGACTGTGGTGATGATGTCTGGAGAGCTGGAGTTCGAGGACATTTTTTATGATGCGGACCAGCCACTGCAGTATGCAGGGACTGCACATCTGCTGTTTTTCGGCTTCGTGCTTCTCGTCACAGTCATTCTGACAAACTTGCTTGTTGGACTCGCTGTCAGTGATATACAGGTATGGTACCATCATCTGTCTTTATTCTGGTCACATGAATCATTTCTCTTGCAGATATCTATGACTCATCACTAGAATCTATATATTTCCTGGTTACTATTCCAATACTAGTTATCCACAAAGATTAAGAGATTTGAATTAAAAATGAAAATGTGTCATATATTCAGGCTGTCAAGCATATGACACACAGATTACAGAGAAATCTTCCACATTGAACAAGAGACGAAGAGAAGAAAATTAACCATTTTTACTACATTTTGCAGACATTTGAAATACAAAAAAAATTGGGAGCATCAAGAAATAATTCCTATGGAGCTATAACAATTACAATAAATAGGTGTTGACTACTCACTTTATATCAAAACTATGTGCTAATATATGCCACACAGCAGGTGACACAGTAAGAGGAATTACATGAGTGCATGTACGCAGTGCACACTCATAAAATGATGGGCAGAAAGTATAAATACTTTAAAACAAATTTCACTGTGGGCCCTAAAGATGCAAACACACAGCACAAGAGGATCAGAGGAAGTAAACTAACAAAACATTACAAGGAAAAAGATAGACTGCTACTCACCATGAATATGACATGTTGATTGCAAACATGCACAATGAAATGACTGTTACATATTGAGCTTTCAGATAAAGTCTCCTATACATTCACACAATCACGTACACCTCACCCACACATGGTTGCTACTTTCAGTCATTCCTGACAGAATGTGTGTGTTTTCCTTTCAGAAGAAGGCTTTAGTCAAAAGCTCAATGTGTAACACTACTTTCGTTGTGCCTGTCTGCAACTCAACATGTCACCATTATGGTAAGTAGCAATCTATCCTTTCTGTAATAATGTTAATACTGTAACCTCTACTTTCCACTGTTTGAAAACATTATAAGGCTAACATATCAAACTAATATTTCAGAACTCATTTTCTCTCTTTTTCATTTCATCTTTTTCTTTCTTCAAATACAACATTAAGAAGCTAAAATACGTTGCCCAACATCACATGATATTCCACTGATGTTTTCTGAGAGATGAAGAACTATGCACCAAAGGATATAAAAGTGCTGACACAATGCACCAATATTGTAAATTTGCTTTCTCTCTAAATGAATGAACAAAGATAACTGAGCAAGTCCCAGTGAACTATGATAGTGAAAGTCCATTAAGTTGGTAATTACATACGACAGATTTCACAAAATGTACAAGTGCTGCCAGTGCAATTATAAGAATCAGGAAAGTACTAAATCCAATCATCATTATGCTAAACCTAAGAAATTAAACGATATGTACAACTGGACTGAAATGTACAGTGCAAATCAATTGCTAAGTGGAGAAAACCAATAGTCAAAAGACAGAAAATGGTCAACAAACAAGGAGAAACAGCTACCACGCAAAGATTGAAGATGGTTCAACAATGAATGTAGATCATCTAATAATGAAATAAAATATTAACAAACAACGAAAATTAACAGGTACACACTACAAAAGATTGGTAAATAAAGAGAAAAGAGTTGCCAGATAAAGAAAAGAGACCAGAGAATGATTAAAAGAGACCACTGATTACAGAAAAAAGATCTCTAAAAAGGTAAAAAAATCCAGCTAAATATGGAAGTAAGATCGCTTAACAAACAGCATACAGACAAAGCAAACAAGAAGAAGAATCTCAGAAAGGTAATTAAAGCATGGTTTACACCCAAGGGAACACAAGTAAACAAACATTCCCACTGGCATAAAAAAAGGCAGGCAAGTGCGAGTGCTCTTCATTTTGTCATATTGTTTGCTAGTATTCCACGGTAAACATTTTGGGACATAATGCACTCCTTTCACAAAGAGTAGTATATTTCTGCTGATGGTCTTTGCTGTACTTGCACTTTTGATAACTACAGAGATGTCATACTGCTTCAAAGGCCTGAACATCTACTAGTATGCTGTGATAAGGCAACAGTGCATTGAACATTGATCAAAAACACACACTCCTCATAATTAATTGTCCCTTAATTACACATCAATGATATAAACCTTTAAGAAATACTATGAGAGTCGATACAAAAGACAAAAAACACATGTCTTTGATGCAACATACTGGATAAAGATGTGGATTGCAGAGTCCAAGAAAGTGGGTACGCATTCCGCTATATGCTAACTTTTTTTCTTTGTTTCTTCTTTTTTTTTGTCTTGGTGTTTTAACACATTCTGATTATTTCTTATAATTGTAATACAAGTATATTCTGCAATATTTAATGTTATTTACACTTCTTTCAGACTAGAAAACAGAAGACAAAATAAATATTTAGCTGTTTATTTCCTTATACATGGTGATCTCAGAGCCTGCGGTTAGCCAGGAACCTAAGAGGACAGCTTAAATTGCTGCAAGTGAAATGAGCAGAAACAAATTCATGTTTCTCTTTGTCATGGTGTCTCCAAAGTTGTTGAAGATACAACTATAGCAAAGACCATCAGTGGAAATGTAATCCTCTTGTGAGAGGAATGTATCAGGCTCCAACATCTTTTGTGTTCCGCTGTTTGTCGCTCCTTTAGTAAGCCATCAAAGGAAGTTCGTGTCCTCTCTGCATCAGTGCTAGCTGCTAGCTGCGCATAAAGTTTTCATCTGTCGTCTTGTTTACATTCCACGTGGGAAAAATATATCCAAAAACCAAGATGAAGTAACTTACCAAACAAAAGTGTTGGCATGTTGATAGACACACAAACAAACACAAACATACACACAAAATTCAAGCTTTCGCAACCAACGGTTGCTTCATCAGGAAAGAGGGAAGGAGAGGGAAAGACGAAAGGATGTGGGTTTTAAGGGAGAGGGTAAGGAGTCATTCCAATCCCTGGAGTGGAAAGACTTACCTTAGGGGGGAAAAAGGGACAGGTATACAATCGCGCATGTGCTCCTACCCTTGTAACCTACCCGGTGTAAAACCTGTCCCATGCACCCTCCCACCACCACCTACTCCAGTCCTGTAACCCAGAAGGTGTACACGATCAAAGGCAGAGCCACGTGTGAAAGCACCCACGTGATTTACCAACTGACCTGCCTACACTGTGAAGCTTTCTATGTGGGAATGACCAGCAACAAACTGTCCATTCCCATGAATGGACACAGGCAGACAGTGTTTGTTGGTAATGAAGATCACCATGTGGATAAACGTACCTTGGTGCACGGCCAGCACATTTTGGCACAGTGTTACACTGTCCGGGTTATCTGGATGCTTTCCACTAGCACCAACCTGTCAGAACTCCGGAGATGGGAACTTGTCCTTCAGTATATCCCCTCTTCCCGTTACCCACCAGGCCTCAACCCCCGCTAATTTCAAGTTGCCGTCGCTCATACCTCACCTGTCATTCAACAACATCTTTGCCTCTGTATTTCCACCTCGACTGACATCTCTGCCCAAACTCTTTGCCTTTACAAATGTCTGCTTGTGTATACCTGTCCTTTTTCCTGGGATTGGAATGACTCCTTACCCTCTCCCTTAAAACCCACACCCTTTCGTCTTTCCCTCTCCTTCCCTCTTTCCTGATGAAGCAACCGTTGGTTGTGAAAACTTGAATTTTGTGTGTCAATCAACATGCCAACGCTTTTGTTTGGTAAGTTACATCATCTTTGTTTATGCTGCACTGATTAAAATTAAAAATATATTCTCACCACTTGTGTTCACAGTATCTGTAATTATATGGCTGACTTACAAGTGTTATGTTCAAGATTTTTAATAATAAATAAAATCAATTCACCTGGGATCACATTATCTGCCCTCTAATATCATTTCATTAATCATATTTTATTAACATTAGCTTCCTTATACATATGTTGCTGCAGGCAGCAGAACGAATGTGACATGGCAGTTACTGAAATGTGCAACAATCATTAATGTAAATTCACAGCTGCCAATAATTAGAACTGCCATATATCTTGATTTCTTCATATTTTTTCTAATTTTCAGCGCATCTGTGGGCGTCTTGGAGGGATTTTTTATACAGCTGTCTGGGGTACGCCCAGATCTTTTTTTGTCTGGAGTAATTCAATCGATTGGAAATAAATAGATTTTAATACGTCTTAGTGAAAATTCACTAAATGAGGACAGGTGTGAAGGTAATTTCATACATTTTATATTAAAAACCATCACACTTAGATGGTCTCCCATGCATATGCTTTCCATACTTCTTTACTGAGGACAATGAGAAGCTCTGGCAATTGACAATTAGTTGCACCACAGTGCTGCCCTATCTGCCAGACAATTGCACACAGGTATGAGCACAACCATCTTCGAGACTTGACATTAAACTGTGTTAACTGCCAAACATTTGGCAGATGTTTTGTAGGTGCCTGTAACTGAACGGGTAGTGTTGAAGACTGGTAATAGAAAGGACTCTGGTTTAAATCTCCTTTACAACAATTTCTTTTTTTTTTTACTTTTATTTACATTCCATATTTTCTGTCAAGTGGAAACTGTAATAAAGAAACACTGAATTGTAATTTTCTAATAACAATAATATTTTCTTTTCAACTATAGGTCATTCATATGAAACAAATTAAAATTTGACATGGACATGTGAATACATCAATACTAATCGAGAACAAATTTCACTCTGCCGCAGTGTGTGAACAGAAATGAAAGTTCCACACAGGTTAAAAGCAGATTAACATGTCAGGAAGTTTCATCAATAATACTGGTGCATGTTGTATACCTGTTTCTCCACTAAACGACGGAAGAAGAAATTAGTGGGCATTAGCAGTAAATGAAGGAGTATTATTGATGAATATAACTCATTTTTGTTTCATGTGACACATAATTAAAAATAAAATATTATTTTCATTAGAAAACTGTGATTCAATATTTACTTATTACAATTTATACTTGACAAAAATATAGAATTTAAATAAAGTAAAAAGAAAAAAAAAATGTTGTAAAGTAGATCTGAACTAGTGACTTTTCATCAGCAGTCTTCGATGCTATCTTTTTCAGATGTATGTGAGTGGTTACAAGGTGATCCCCTCATCCTGTCGACGAGGTCTGCGCACGTCATCTCAAAGAAAAATGTAATGTCTCCTTGTCACTGAGAATTACAACACTCACTATAAGTTACCTTTTTATGTGCAGCACACCCCAGCTGCAGGGAGGCTCCAAGAAAACACTGGCCAAAAAATTGGCAGAGTACTGTCAACAGCACAGGTGATGCTGAAGACGAGTAAAATATTCCTGTACAAAAGCCCAAAAATGAAGAATGCTCTTGTCACTGTTGTGCAACAGATAAGATATCAACATTCACTTGATCTATGTCACAGCATTGGTCTTAGTGCGAGGGAAAAGGAGAAGTGGGTTCACTATATGTGGGGTACCCATTCAGCTCCAGGCATCTATGAAACATCTGCCAAATGTTTGGCAGGTAACAGTGCTCAGAAATCATCCCATTTTTAAGAGGCAACTATTCAAGGTTTTCTTTTTCAAAATTATGTCGCATTGCTTTAGGATATTGACGGCTGGGCACAGATTTTCAAATCCTCTTAGTATATGTGAAGAAAATCAAAACTAGGCCTTTCGATAAGGTCTTCTTGTCAGATACAAGCTCATATTTAGGCACACAGCAGTAAAATCTGTACAACCTGCTGTCTGGCTAGAGTACAAACACAAATACAGTGCATAAAAATCCAACAATAACTCAAATACACTGCAGTCATTTTTACAAGTCTTGAAAAGAACAACCACAGTTTTGTGAAAGACTCAATGAGGGTGACATTTAGCAGCAGCACCAGGTATGTTGCGGCCTGACATCACTAACTGCACTTTCAGAAAGTTCAGGATTCAACATTTTATTCCTTGAGACTGTTTTGATACGAGGTACACCTCTGTCAGCACTGAGAGACAAACAAGGAAACATTCCTCTTCTCATGTCCTGCCCTCCAGGACACTGTGGCCATAGACCAACTTATTATCAACAGACTGTATGTGTCTGGGCAAATAATCTGACATAATCCAAATGTCTGGGGTTTTCAAAGTCTTTGAATGTGGTCAGCAAGTTAAGTGATGGGAGGTCAACAATAAATCAAGTGTAAATGCTAACCTTTCTTCTGGTTACGTTGTTTGATGGTGATCAGTGTTCTGCTTATAAATTTCCTCCTCATTTGCAATGAATTAGAAACAGAAAAGCATCAACCAGCATATCGGCAAAGTTTGAAATAAACGCCAAAACAAACTGGAGCTGCAATTCCATGTTTAGTACATTATCTCCATGCGTTTCATTCTTACATGCAAATTCAGAGACGTACATTCTTATTTTCCTATGCCATTGTGGTCAGTTTATCAAAAACAATGCACTCCCTGTGCAAAACAATTCTGTCTTAAAGTTTTGCACTGTGGCTCTAATTGTAGTGTTGTATCCTGTGCAGTGAATATTAGTGCCAGAAAACAATAACACAATGTTCACAGGCTATACTTGTTATATCGAGTTCTCTTTTGTTCCCTCGCATGACTGTAAATGGTTGTTCACAGACACAAGCGAATGGTAGCAAACAGTGGCAAATTATCTGGAAGACTTGCTTGTTTGGGTTTGCTTCTATCTGCTCCGGTGTAAACCACATGTGGACAAGCTACATCATTTTTTATGTAATTGACTTCTTCCGATATTCCAATAGATAATCATTCCTCTTCTGTAAATCTTGGTGATGGCACATTTAGTCCCAAGAGGTACCAAGCAATAATTCCCCCATCAGATATTGACACCATAAATTTGTTAGTACCCTCATACTTACAACTTCTAGTCTTTTGTCTGATGACTTAGCTTCAGTGTAGTACTTTGTGACGTTTCTAATACAGTGCTAAGAGACCTGGTGCTTCCTCTTTAGTTCTTAGCAACAGAGTGCAGCAACATATTCTCTTCAACATCTTCACTACACTTCGATGACTGGCTTACCCCGGGCACTAAATGCTGAAGGTGCCACAAATGCACTATACTCCATCAAATGTCTAGGTGCTGATGGGATGTATGTACTGGGAAATTTTTCTTGGCAGAGTTATCTTCTAGCTACCGCTCTTCCATCTGCAATGCCCTAAATGACGTTCATGACACCATTTTACTCATTTGTGGAAGTTGCCATGTAAAGAACATTATGAAATATCTTTAGCAGCTACTGGCACGGTGCATATCAGCTACAGCAAGAGGCCCAGAGCTGTTGTGAACAGGACACATGTGCCATATTTTGCCTTTAAGTCATTAGCCTCAGCTCAAATTTCATGTAACATGGGACTGTACACTCTGCCAGTCAGCAACATTTGGTTCACAAGTTCTTACGTAATTTCTCATACTGCATACTTACACAGAGGAAATGAGCTTTTTCCCATATCTCCCCAGTGCTGGGTGATGCAAATCAGGACTTTGGTGTGTCATGTAATGCATCTGTGGGAGAATAATATGTCACAATCTTGAGGTTCTCTGGTGCCTCATTTCGTGATTAACTTATTTTCTTTATCTTGTAAATGTTATCAACAGGAGAAAAATTAACAACAATCATTATTGAGTTGCTTTTCATATCAGCATGCAGTCCTTGGAATGTTTCGGCTCATTTATGACTCACCCTGTATAGAGCAAGAGAATTCAAAGAAGAAACAAACAAAAAAATTAACTATGTAACTATTTTTTTGAGATGATAAACGGAATTTTATTACTCTTCACAAAAAGTGGTTAGAATTTACTGTCGAAATTATGTGTATTTGCAAACATACAGTTTTTGTTTCCTGAGTGTCCTCCTGCCAACAGACTCACTACATTCTTTCTAAAGTTTTTTGAGCCTCCTGGGTGGTGCTACACGAGTATTGGAGCTGGCATCTAGATTTATCTACTACAGATCTCCTGGCTTAAACATGAACATGAAACTACTTCACAACGATTCTTTTCAGAACCAACCAACCACACACCTAAGCCATAATATTCAGATTTTACAGCTGAACGTCGAAGGGCTCAGCCGATCTAAATCACAACATCTCTCCCGTATGCTACTCGAAAACAATGTAGATGTGGCAGTCATTCAAGAAACTCATATAGTTACGAATGAAGACTGTATTCCAAGAGGACGTGTAGCTGGCTATGAAGTCCTTGGATCTACATACCACCAGAGCTACAGCTGTGCTACCCATATACGCAATAACATTGAAAATGTGCATCTGATATCTGCAAACTCCATAAAAAATATTGAGACTGTCTCAGTTAAAGTTAAAGATGTTACTGAAACAAATGTCTAGAAGCCTCCAGCAGATAACTGGCCAGCTCATGTTCTTCCCGTTTCATCACATCCAAGTGAATATATTGGCGACTTCAAAAGCCATCACAGCAATTGGAAATACAGCGATACTGATGAAAATTGTAAGGATCTGGCAAATTGGGCTGAACATACCAACCTTAGCCCAGCTTTTGACTCAAAGGACAAGGGAACATTTAAATCTGCAGCCTGGAACAAGGATTCCAATCTTGACCTATGTTTTGTAACACAGGACTCCCAGAGACAACTTCTACATACAGAAAGGACAGTCCTTGGAGGTTCCCCAAAAAGTCAACACCGGCCAGTAATTCTAGACATAGGAATTCAAATTCCTGTAATCAGATCAATGCCTAGACCAAGATGGAACTTCAGAAAAGCAGACTGCACTAAATTCTCCAGAGAACTTGATAAAGTGATCAAATGGATCCCCCTTTAAGTGAAAATTATGAAAGATTTGTCGGAGCAGTTCTAACAACAACAAAAAGTGCATGCCTGGAGGGTTCCAGAGAGAATATATACCAGCCTGGAGTAATGACTGTAAAGAACTGTATCAGTCCTATTTAACCACCAATGATAGCGGAACTGCTGCAGAACTCCTAAAACAACTTGATAATGCTCGTAAAGAGGACTGGGAGCGAAAAACAGAAAGTCTGGATTTTTAAGAGGTCAAGCAGATAGACATGGAACCTCTTGAGAAAACTGGGAGGAAGTCTACCACCCACCCGAAAATATCCTGAAGTAACACCAGACCAGATTGTGAACAGAATAAGTTCTCTCTCCAAAGCACCCCCCACCCCCACCCCCCCCCCCCCCCATAAACTACACACAAGAATGGTTAAGAAAAAGCTTAAAAACCTGAAGCAGAAGGCACCCAACAAATCAGAGTACTACAGAGACTTCACTGTAAATGAGATCACTGCAGCAATCAAAGAAATGAAAAAAGGCAAAGCCCCAGGATTTGACGGGATACAGCCGGAGTTCCTCATCAATTGTGGGAACAGGACTCGTAGATGGCTTGCAAGTTTCTTCACTAATATTTTGCTATCAGGGAGCATGCCAAAAGCCTCCAAAAAAACAAAAATCATATCAATACTGAAGCCGGGTAAACCAGCAAACAAAACTGCTTAGCTATTGCCGAATCACCCTCCTGAGCTGCTCCAACATGCTTTTGGAAAGAGTCATCCTCAACCGAATCGGTCCAAAGACGCATGAAGTTATTCCCATCGAACAGGCAGGAGTCAGACCAAATAGAAGCTGCACTGACCAAGTGCTCAGGTTAAATACACACATAGAAGCTGGATTCCAACGTCGCCTTAAAATGTCAGTGGCTTTTATTGACCTTACTGCTGCCTATGATACAATATGGAGACAAGGACTATTGTACAAACTTGCCAGTGTCACACACTGCCAAACCACAATCAGGCTCATAAACAACATGCTATCTGAGAGATACTACCAAGTAGGTCTTGGCAACCAACTAGGCAGACAGAAGAAACTCGATAATGGTCTTCCTCAAGGCTCAGTTTGGTGCCAATCCTGTTCATCTTCTATACATCTGACCTCCCTGAAACAAAGGAAGTTCATCTATGCAGATGATTTGGCCTTGGCCACCCAGCAGAGAACATTCTTGAAGCTGATGGGGAGATCCTATCTGCAGATCTAAGCACAATAGATGAATACTTCAGAAAGTGGAGACTGATACCAAATCCAACGAAGACTAAAGTCAGCTGCTTTCACCATAACAACAGAATGGCCAATTCGAAGTTGAATGTCACCTTTAATGGTCAGGTTCTTCACCACCAAGACTCTCCAGAATATCCAGGAGTGACTCTTGCTAGAACCCTCTCTTACAGGAAGCACATAGAAAACACTGCATCAAAGCTGAGATCACGGAATATCATCATACAGAAGCTGAGTGGTGTCTCATGGGGCGCAAGAGCAACGACACTGCGATGCACTGCCTTAGGGCTGGTCTATTCTGTTGCTGAATACTGTGCTCCAGTGTAGTTCAATAGCACACATGTGAGAAAAATTAACGTGGAGCTAAATGCAGCAATGAGGACAATAACAGGCTACATCAAATCTCCTCCTCTATACTGGTTACCACCTCTGGCAACATTGCTCCACCAGACCTCCAAAGACAGAATGCCCTCCTCAAGGAATACCAAAAATTACTTAAAATTCCCAAGTTTCCAATGCACTCTGACATTCCTGCATTCCGAATGAACCAATTAAAGTCTAGGCAGCCATCTGTCCTACTGGTAGAATCACTACAGGCAGCAACTTTCAGTATCAACAAAAAGTGGACAGAAATGTGGAACACTATTGCCCATGAGGAACATCAGACCCTCCAAAGACTTGACACAAGACCACCAGGTATGGAACTAATGCGATGTGCCTGGAAATCAATTAATCGAATCTGCACAGGACATGGCATCTGTGCTGTAAACCTCTACTGATGGGGAAGGGCTTCACCTTCTCAGTGTGACTGTGGAAATGAACACCAGACGATCCCTCACATTGTAACAAGCTGTAGCAGAAGAGCCTACCATGGGAACTTGGAAGATCTATTTGAAGTGACAGATGCAGCCCTTGAATGCATGGACAAATTAGATATTTATTTAAAGACTTATTTTTTAAATTATAAATTATGAAAGTAATATATTTTTGTAAAATTTTGTAAAACTGTGTAATCCACAATTGCTAGTTGTTGTTCATACGTAATGCCATACGCAAAATAAGTAAAATAAAATAACTCCCCCCACCCACCTCCGCTCTCTTTCTCTCGTGTGTGTGTGTGGGGGGGGGGGGGGGGGGGGGGTGCATGCATATGTCTGTGCATTAGAGAGCTCTGTCAAGCCTATATGAGGTGCATCAACTATTAATCTGCATTCCTAATTTGGATGTCACTGGCAAAAGTTTGTCAGTTTTCAAGCTGGAGGAACCACATGATTGATAGTAATGATAACTACTTCAATCATTCAATTTTATACACTGAATGTGCTTGTTTATCTAGCATCAGGTATTTCAAGTATTATGAAGTCTTTTGAAAGATATAACCCCCGGTCATCATAAACTTCACTCTACGATATTTCAACTGGACATCTGATGATGATCATCAGGTGTCCAGTTTAAATATGGTGGAGTGAAGTTTACGATGACCGGCTGTGATCCCAAAATTTCTTTGAACAATTAATTCACTGGAAAATTTTAAATTTCACAGATATAATTCCTTTTAGTGGCACTGATCTTTCCTTTAATCAGCTCAGAACCTGCATCATAGCTTCAAAACACAACAACAATAAGAATAAAGGGAAAAACTATCTAGACTCAAAAACATCAATACTTATCTCTGAATACTAATCACAAGGCTCTACTGGACACGTGAAAACTAGATCTTTACTTCCAGTACTGTAAACCTCAAAAACTCTCTATAAATAAAAATCAACTGAGTTGAAGTGTTTCCAGTGTGCTTCCGCAGCTCTTCAGCCGGAATACTATTAAGGCAAAGTTAACTGAAACTAGTTTAAAACTGTTACAGATGCAGAAATATTCATCCAATATTGTGGAGCATGCCTTCATTATATATTGATTACACCCAAATGAGAGCATGTCCTCAAGGAAGTCATTTCTGTTGGTGGATGTGAAGTTTGTATCAGGGTCTGAATCAGAGGCTGACACGGTTCTGCGACCGTGTGGGCTGCAGATTCCTCGACTTGCGCCATAGGGTGGTGGGGTTTTGGGTTCCGCTGGATAGGTCAGGAGTCCATTACAGCAAAGTTTTTGAGTCTAAATAGTTTTTGCCTTTATTCTTATTGTTGTTGTGTTTTGAAGCTATGATGTAGGTTCTGAGCTGATTAAAGGAAAGATCAGTGCCACTAAAAGGAATTATATCTGTGAAATTTAAAATTTTCCAGGGCTACACGGGTAGCAGGGGTTGTATGGCGTGGGCTGGGCAGTTTTTTAGGTTAGATGGCCTTGGGCAAGTACAGAAAGGGCAACAGCCTCAACGGGTGCGGGGCAAAGTCAGGACATGCGGGGACCAAGCAGCAATCGGTACTGCACAGGTAGTCCCAGTCTTCAAGAAGGGTCGTCGAGCAGATGCGCAAAACTATAGACCTATATCTCTGACGTCGATCTGTTGTAGAATTTTAGAACATGTTTTTTGCTCGAGTATCATGTCGTTTTTGGAGACCCAGAATCTACTATGTAGGAATCAACACGGATTCCGGAATCAGTGATCGAGTGAGACCCAACTCGCTTTATTTGTTCATGAGACCAAGAAAATATTAGATACAGGCTCCCAGTTAGATGCTATTTTTCTTGACTTCCGGAAGGCGTTCGATACAGTTCCGCACTGTCGCCTGATAAACAAAGTAAGAGCCTACGGAATACAGACCAGCTGTGTGGCTGGATTGAAGAGTTTTTAGCAAACAGAACACAGCATGTTGTTATCAATGGAGAGACGTCTACAGACGTTAAAGTAACCTCTGGCGTGCCACAGGGGAGTGTTATGGGACCATTGCTTTTCACAATATATATAAATGACCTAGTAGATAGTGTCGGAAGTTCCATGCGGCTTTTCGCGGATGATGCTGTAGTATACAGAGAAGTTGCAGCATTAGAAAATTGTAGCGAAATGCAGGAAGATCTGCAGCGGATAGGCACTTGGTGCAGGGAGTGGCAACTGACCCTTAACATAGACAAATGTAATGTATTGCAAATACATAGAAATAAGGATCCTTTATTGTATGATTATATGATAGCGGAACAAACACTGGTAGCAGTTACTTCTGTAAAATATCTGGGAGTATGCGTGCGGAACAATTTGAAGTGGAATGATCATATAAAATTAATTGTTGGTAAGGCGGGTATCAGGTTGAGATTCATTGGGAAAGTCCTTAGAAAATGTAGTCCATCAACAAAGGAGGTGGCCTAAAAAACACTCGTTCGACCTATACTTGAGTATTGCTCATCAGTGTGGGATCTGTACCAGATCGGGTTGACGGAGGAGATAGAGAAGATCCAAAGAAGAGCGGCGCGTTTCGTCACAGGGTTATTTGGTAACCGTGATACCGTTACGGAGATGTTTAACAAACTCAAGTGGCAGACTCTGCAAGAGAGGCGCTCTGCATCGCGGTGTAGCTTGCTCGCCAGGTTTCGAGAGGGTGCGTTTCTGGATGAGGTATCGAATATATTGCTTCCCCCTACTTATACCTCCCGAGGAGATCACGAATGTAAAATTAGAGAGATTCGAGCACGCACGGAGGCTTTCAGACAGTCGTTCTTCCCGCGAACCATACATGACTGGAACAGGAAAGGGAGGTAATGACAGTGGCACGTTAAGTGCCCTCCGCCACACACCGTTGGGTGGCTTGCGGAGTATAAATGTAGATGTAGATGTAGAACTACAAGATACAAATTACTTTCTTTATGAGAGTAATAAAACATATTTCAACTTACAAAATGGGTTTACTGAGTTAAAATTCAGAAGTTGCAACAATTAATAATGGTAGTGGTCTCGCTGAGTTACATGTGAACCTCTTCTTTTTAAATGAAATACTCTAATGCTAAGCCTTTTCCTACACTCCAATTCACAAGATTTCTCTTTTACACACATCAGGGTCTACAGCGTTCAGCAGGTCTGGACCGTCTTGTACGACAGGCTGAATTGGTGGCCCATCTGGAGAGTGCCCTCTTTTCACGTTTGTTGACATGGCTGCCACCACGACTTCTCTCCATGGCTCATCAAAGTGCACTGTTGCTCACTTCTCCATACCACAGTTCAGTTTACGTCCGGCCCAACCATCCACAGGTGATTAAATAATCTCTAATTACATTTACATTAGTGCATTATCACCTGCTTATCAAATTTTCCTGCATGACAATGGATATTTGCTGCTAAAAGTTTAGACATTTCAACTTGGTTTCAGAAAATATACTACTTCTAGATAAAGTGCCACAAATAAATAAAAAGCAGAAAAGTTGGACTGTGTGTATGGCATAATAGAAATACCATGAAAAATACATAAAACTGGAACTTATTAACACCCAGATCAACTGAATAGGAAAATCTTAAAGTACTGGTATTGAATAAAATAACTTAGAATTGTTGCTTATAGGCTGTCATGTTTCTCTTGTAGGGTTTTGTTTTCCTTTATGTTTGTATTTCAATAAAAAATGAATAAATATAAATAAAAAGAAATGTATTTCAATCAAAATACAAAAATACAAACCAAAAGGAAAGTGACACTCTGCAAGATTGAGTAAACAGCCTGATGAAAAAGAAGCAGCAGCAGCTTCCTTTTGAAGACAGGAGGAAGGTTCTGAGTTTTACAACCTATAGTATTTTCATTATAGACACAGTGCTGGAACAACTGGCCAATGGTGGTGAAAAAAACATACTGTCACTTTGTGCAACAGAAATAATTTGGAGAAATCATAGAAAACCTAAATCTGAATGACCAAATGGAAAATTAAACACCTTCATCCTGAACATAAGAACAATGTGTTAACTACTACAACATGTCACTTAATGTTTGCTCTTCTTGAGTCCATAGTTCATTTATCCTGAATACAAGGTGTTAGTCACAGGCAAGTTGTTGAATGACCAAATCCCATTAAAAATGTTGAGAATGTGTAAATAAGCATTACATGGATGTATGACCAAGAGTATGTTCACAAAGTATTGAATGGTCTCCACAAGCGTTCTTTCAGCAATTACCTCACAATCATCTGTAGACTGAGAAACAAGCAGACTGGCAGATACTACAACAGCAATACCATTCATCTGCTGTGCAAGCTGTAAGTGATCCCTGCCCCCTCATACTAACGTTGCTCTCATAGTTCAGGCAGCATATAAAACAAGCATGCAATTGTATTTGCATTAAATCAGAGGTGAAACATGGAGGTAGCAATCATTTACATGAATTTATACCGACAAAAATGAAATCTTGTTGTTAAAAAATTTTCTTCTGCTCACAGCATTCACCATGTGCCAAGTTGTATTTATCTACATAACTTTGAGAAAATAGTTTCTGCCACAATACAGACCCATTTTTCTGGAAATAAATGAACTGAAAATGAACAATTATTCCACAGCTATTTTTGATGATACAACCTAAGTGTTTACTTGTCCAGTTCATACAATTTTACCTGGAACAATGTGACTGTATTTATTTACTATCCATCTTTACGCATTGCAAAGCAGTAAATTTGTCCTTTGTGAACATACACACATACAATTACATAAATAAAACCCATGGTCTAAAAGATATTTTCAGATCATAATTGGCTATCAAAACACAAAATGTCCATCATACTGCACGCAATATTTTCAACATTTTCACATATATAAGTTTGATCTAAATGAAACTACATTAGTACTTTTACGGTTCAAATGGTTCTGAGCACTATGGGACTTAACTTCTGTGGTCATCGGTCCCCTAGAACTTAGAACCACTTAAACCTAACTAACCTACGGACATCACACACATCCATGCCTGAGGCAGGATTTGAACCTCCGACCGTAGCGGTCACGCTGTTCGAAACTGAAGCGCTTAGAACCGCACGGCCACACTGGCCGGCAGTACTTTTATGGCACAATTTGAATTCTTCTACTTTATAAAATGCTTTTTCTGTAAGCCATTTCTGTATGGTGGTTTTAAACATACTCACCACAGCATCATCCTACTTTTTCCTCTTGAGCCTTGCCTTACAGTAAAAAAATGAAAGGAAGGGCACATTAGCAGGCTACACCACAAGATCAAATACATAGGCCAATTTATGACATTCAGTACTTAACTTGTTTCTGTTTTAATTCATAATTCTCTGTAACATTCCCCCAGGAGAACTATTCACTCTGGTAGCAATGCACTGTAATTGACTGACTATATATATTCAGCAAATTTGTGATATCTATACTGCAGACTGCATAAACCAGAATTTTTTCTTTTTAAGTGAGATTTAATAATAACATTATGTATCCTTCTGGAATAGAGCACTTTTCACTGTATCAACAAATAATTTCATGCAGATACTTCCATTTAACAGAAATAGAAATTTTGTTGTTCTGTACCATTTGTCAAACAGGGTAGTAGAAAGACTGGAAGATTTATGTCTAAGAGACAAAGAGTAAAAAATAGTGGAATTCAACACTAATTTTGTTTATATGTCTTACAGGACAAGACATGGCATGCATTTAATGCAGACAACAAATGACATTTTAGTTGAGTTGCTATGAAGCACAAATGTCTCACTCAACAAATGTTGACAGTAAACATCTGCCTAGAATATAAAATATGCAGCTGAACATTTTTTTCTTAATAACTGTTGTCTCTTTCTGCACATATAATTTTTAAAAAATAATATAAAAAATAATATAAACTAAACTATGGAAGAAAAAGTAAACTGTTCACATCCCTATTTCCCTCTGTGTTGCAAATACCTCATAAATTTTAAGTTATGTATTATTTATCAATCATGAAGTCTAACACGTATTCTGAACTGATTACGTACACTGTAATTGCAGGCTGATCGATTACCTGCAGAAATAGCACGTTCTGCGTATCGGCTTGTCGCAGAAAGAAGATCACTGCTTCAACATCCTGGACGAATAAACAAACACGAACTTGCCTACTCAGTGTTTTTTGATCCTACAGAGCATGATGATGAGTTGTGTACCCTTAGACGAGTGGCTTCTGCACCTACAGACCGTATGATAGCACATGTCAAGGCAATGCATGCTGAACAACGGCGACAAAATTCTTTGTCTGAAGAACGTTTCAATAAGATTACCAGCCAGTTGGAAGAATTGCAAAATTCCTTGCGGGAAAAGAGTAATTCAGATGAACAACACAAGTATTAATGTTCTGTCAAACACTGTATTAAAATACAAATATTTAAAGCAACACCAGCACATTAATAATAAAATTACAACAACAAACCCATGGTATAAAACATCTTCCTAACATGCTGATAATGCTAATATGTAAGTACATTTCCCTTCTACCAAAATAAAAAAGGAATATTAAACCAAATTTTAAAATGTGAAGTCCAGATTGTGTTTGGAACTGGTACTTTATTTATTTACTTATTTACACACAAAATTCAAGCTTTCGCAACCAACGGTTGCTTCATCAGCAAAGAGGAAAGGAGAGGGAAAGCCGAAAGGATGTGGGTTTTAATGGAGAGGGTAAGGAGTCATTCCAATCCTGGGAGCGGAAAGACTTACCTTAGGGGGAAAAAAGGACAGGTATACACTCGCGCACACACACACACACACACACACACACATAATTATCCGCACATACACAGACACAAGCAGACATTGGAAGGACTCCTTACCCTCTCCCTTAAAACCCACATCCTTTCATCTTTCCCTCTCCTTCCCTCTTTCCTGATGAAGCAACCGTTGGTTGCGAAAGCTTGAATTTTGTGTGTATGTTTGTGTTTGTTTGTGTGTCTATCGACCTGCCAGCACTTTCATTTGGTAAGACACATCATCTTTGTTTTTAGATATATTTTTCCCACGTGGAATGTTTCCCTCTATTATATTCATATTTACTTATTTATTTATTTTTATTTATTTATCTGATATTACGTAGTAAAATTTTGAAATGATTTCATTTGTATATCTAGTATGTCTTGAGTTGTTCCCCCCTTTTCCCATTCCTGAGTAGTTTATTAGTCAGAACACAGACTATAAAACCACAATCATCAATCTAGCATTCCAAGAAGTAGAAAAGTCTAGGACCTGGAGAAATGTGTGAAGTGCATAGTTCCTTAACTGCACAGTCAGTTCATATCTACAATGCATTGTCATAATGACCAGCCTGAAAACAAATTTTACACAGAATTTTTGGCATTCAGGGTGTCAGGATGTTTCACCAGTGCCTTGGCCTCATCTTTCCCATCAGAATTGTAACAGGTATTGATACATGTCTCAGGTGAGTGAAATTTGAGTGAAGTGCAACATTTGTACGGAAATGAAATGAAGGCATGTCAGTTAATTTATTTGAATGTACACATAAGAGTGCTGTCAGTTACTCCACAATTAAACTTTCCTTTTAACAGTTGCTATCATTAACCTTTAAAATAGGGTGAGCTAAAATCACTACCTAAAGAGAATTTATTTTCACTTTTACAGACGGTGCAGTTTTCACACATTTAAATCACATTCTGAACAACCTCTCACAGTTTATTTGTTTACGTTTATAGGAGTGCATAGTTTCACAGCGATATGTTCTAATAAAGGTTCAGGCTTCCAGCCACGTCAAGTGGTTTAAAATCCACAATACCTCTGCTGAGTACTCCTCAGCCACTGTGAAATGGTGACTGTCTTCTGGTTGCTGCTGCTGTCCTTATATAGCCGCGCTCCCTTCCATAACGTCACTGGTACCCACTCCAGCACCATATATGGTAATGTTTGCATTGTGCAGCTTCCACACCCGCTTCAGCCTTCCAATGGCCGGGTCCCACGCTGTGCTTAACTGCAGGCCGCCGTCTTTATTGAGCATGTTGTTACAAGTTTTTATTTCAATGCCTTATTTTTTTATGCTAACCCAAAAACTGTTAGTCCGTGTGATAATAGATGTCTCGTAGAAAGCAGTATGATGATCTTTTTCTAATGCATGCTCTGCTACCACTGACTTCTCTGGGTACTGTAGATGAAAACATCTCTCGTGTTCTACACAGCACTGTTCAATGGTACGCACAGTCTGTCCGATATAGAACCGTGCACATCAACATGGTATTTTACATACTCCTGGCATTATGAGGCCTACATCATCTTTCACAGACCTCAAAAGTTGTCGAATTTTTGCTGGAGCCCTGAAGACCAAATCAATTTTATTCCTCTTTAGGAGCCGGCTTATCTTTGCTGTTATTGAGCCACAGAATGTCAAGAACGCATACTTCTTCGAGTCCTCCTTGGAGTCTTCGCGTTGTGTGGTATTGCGGGACTTAGTCTCTGAGCAGTGAGCAGCCACGGGCCTGGAGGGAACTCTGACTTCTCGTGTAAATATCGAGGTGGAGTATTGTGTTTCGAGATGAGTTTGTGAATGATCGAATTGTGTCAAATGGATATGCGCTCGAGTGTAATAGTTATTCTAAATATGACCACTTTTGCTATTAGTTTTCTTTCTGAATAAACATTATTCTAACCAAATTGCAACTGTGTGGCCTACATAATTTATGGGTTGTTAATTTAGTTCCCCATATTATTATTACTGTTATTATATGTTATGTTAACTTTGTATTTCGGAAACTTGCCCTCAGCCAGACAATTTAACCAAAGAGGCACAAGTGTCTAATTTAGGGCACGCAATGTGTGACATGTGTTTCAACCCCTAGATGAGTTTGAGCCAAGACATTTCGAAGAAGAAGAACCCCATGTGAGCCCGAACATCTATGGGATGTTAGCTCGCAAGTATTCGGCTGAAAGCTCATGGATTTTAAACCACTTGATGCTGCTGGAAGTGTGAGAAACCTTTATTGTTAACCTTTTTCGGAATTTTCCTTATGAGGTACAACTGCTGCAAACTTCTAATTTTCTCAGTTACTGTTTCATAAATATCCAATTGCTAAAAGAACTAAAAAGACAATAGCAGTGCAAGAACCGATGGGAAATGCAATAACAGAAGACAATGAAATTCATCCATTAAACAAGGTATTAAAAATGCTATAGTCCACCAAAGTTATGTAGAATTATGGAAAGTTTAACCAAAATTCAGCTGCAGTATAAGTCTAGACTGTAATCAGGCTCTGAAGCACTTTCCTTTGGTCTGTATTTGGTGTATTTTTCACTAATAATTTTCAACTCTAGTCACACTTTTTTAAGAATCCTTTCAACCGCTGCTCTTCAAGATTTCTATGAAGCTTGCAAAGTAAATTGCAGCTTATGAAAACACAAAACTCTATCTTGTGCACATCAGAAGAACAGCAGTTTGTCAGACTAACACCATGTGGTGATATGGCTCCCCATAGTTTTTTGAGTGGTAAAGACACTGACTACCTGCACTTACCATCTTCATGGAAAAAGTGCCTTTTGTTCCGGTCTGCAGCTAAGAAGAATGAATGTGATAAGAATGTGGCAGCAAGTTGACTGTGCATTCTGACGTCCTGTAGACAGAATACTAAGTACTGTTCTAAAAACATGTTCTCAAGTGCAGACTGAATTCAAGGGTTTCAAGATATATAAATATGTTAAATCATCTGGTCTCTTCAAATTTTCCATTTGTGTGCACTACGTGGCACCAGTAATTTCTTAATACTGAAACTGTGCATGCAACTATTGAAATGTGTTTTTTTCATTTTTGTACACCATTTTATTCAGTTAAAACATTGCCAATGGTGAACTACTTTCACCCATTTCTCACATGCAAGTTTCACTACAATTTCGATATTTTTCATTGGTGCTGCACATACAAAAGAAGAGAGACTGGGATTCCACAATGACAAAGAGTGAAACAGAAGCCCAAAAATGAAGTTTACGGGTAAGACAATATTTTCGAGGCTGTTGTGGAGTGAACAGGAATGACACATTCTTCTGAGCTGCTAGCTAGACAAACCCCTGTGTTTTGGGGGGGGGGGGGGGGGGGGGGGGGGGGGGGGTTAAACACAGACACCATGCAGATCCCAAAGCTGTGAAACAATATAAGTAAACTGAAGAGCAATGACTGCTATCAGCTGCAGCAGGACACTAAGTAATATCAATGGCGACTGCAGATAGGTGGCACTCAGTGGGAGTGTGGATCAACCGTGAAGTGTACTGAGATAGTCCATGCAGTTGCAATAAAGCTGCGTCCTGGATGGCGCAGTGGTTACTGCACCTGCTTAGTAAGCAGGAGATCCCAGGTTCGAATCCCGGTCCGGTACACATTTTCGCTCGTTGCCCGCTGATGCCGCTTAATGTCCCGCTGAGCTGATAGCAGTCATCCCCCTTCACTTTACAAACCCCTGGGTATTTGGTGAGAAGTACTATCATATATTTATTTCATACATTTCCAACACCTAATACGTAACTTTCAACACTGAAATATCTCCATTCACTACTGTTTACTCAAAATGCAAAACATCAAATAAAATTAATGTTATGTGTAAAGACAACACTTACTGTGTAGAGGAAGGAAGGAAGGTAGGAAGGAAGGAAGGAAATGAAATGAAAGGAAATGAAAGTAAAGTAAAGTAAAGTAAGGGATTAATGTCATGTTGACAGAGACTTCACTTGAGATGGAGTTCAATCTTAGATCAGACAAGGCCCAGACAGGAAATTGCATAGGACCTTTTTAAAGGAGCTATTCTGGTATTTTACTGAAGTAACTTAAGGAAACCACATAAAACTTAAATGTGAATGGAGAGATAGGGAGTTGACTCTGCTCCTGAATGCAAGTTCAGGGTCCCAACCACTTCAGCCACTCGTCATATAGATGAAACATTGAGCATTGGATAGACAAATAAATCATAAGTTAATCAGTTTTCTGAACTGTTAAATATTCCTATGCAAGGTAAGTAGTGGTCTTCACTCACAGTATTGTTTATTTAAGTGAAATCAGCAATGAAATAAAAGATTGCTGTGACTCACCAGTAATCTGCAGCTGTAAGAAGTACCATCTTCCATTTCAATCTGTGCAAGGTCATGTGCACCAGATAAAACATCACTTGATGGTAATTTGCAATTTTTAACTTTTGCTTCATAGATGACTTGAACATTGGAAGTTCTTTCTTCCAGACATTTACTAACTGAGTCTACTAAAAGGTCGTTTTCAACTATGTATGCAATCTCTTCTGCCATCCCATCATTGTTGAACGTTATCATTGCATCTGACAGAGCATCCCAAACCTAAGAATAGAAAGATGAAATATAAAACTTTCTAGTTTTAACATGATAAATAAATGGAAACACAAGTAGCAGAGACAAAATAGAATCATTCCAAAAAGTAAAACGCTGTATTCAATCACAGGAATCCAAAATGCTTTGTTCTACTGGAGTCAATATTAATACCACTGACTTCACATTTCTAGACAGAAAATGGAAATTTAGAACACATGGGAAATCGTAACTCATGCAAAAAACAATTATGAAAAACAACCACTCAGAAATTTGCAGAGGGAAAACAAAATATTGCAACAAAAGAGGTAGAATGCCATATTTCTCTATAACCAACTTCTTCATGAGGTGATATTAGCCTGAAATACAATAACATCTGGATGGCAATTTTAGGAAAATGAATCAACAGTGAACAGTCAGAATAGGCACAACATATTACTTATTTTAAGTCAATATACATCAAATTTTAAGTATACTGCATCAGCACCAACTGCATTTGTGGGCAAAGTCAAAATGTTACAAAGCAACTTAATGACTAGGACATAATCAAGAACCATCAGATGCAATTTAAGCAAATAATTCTCTAAATAAAAAAAAAATAAAAAAAAAAATAGAAAACTTACCACTCTCTACCAATAATTAAAAAAAACAACGGTTACAGAGTTTGTTTGATCTTCACAATGGTTCCACTGGGCATGGTTATACTGGATGTGTCACGCTCTTCACCCTTCAACCTCCGAACTAACTTCCCCACCCAATTACAGGAATACCTACAGCACATGGAACCTGAACAACTTTGCAACCTGGCACTTTACAAATACACAACACATCTCTAGGAAAGTAAAATTAAGTGTCACAGGCAAAATGTTAAACTTGCCAGCAACTGAACCCCAAACCTTTAGTTTTTTAATCTAACACTGAACCCACAAATACATCAATCCACGTGACTGTTAGTATAAAAAGATAATAATGATGATGATGGTGATAGTGATGGTGGTGGTAGTGGTAGTGGTAGTGGTAGTGGTAGTGGTAGTGGTGGTGGTGAAATAAATGAGCAGCAACATCTAATATTTTGCAGTCTACATTTAGTGTACATAAGTCAAAAGAACTATGCTTTTTAAATGAACCAGCAAGTTTGTCAAAATTTTAGTATTGATTTGGAGTTACTTTTTGAAGAGTATTTATTTATTTATTTATTTATTTATTTATTTATTTATTTATTTATTTTATAATGATCTTTTAGTCCCAAGCCCTTGTTATAAGTGCACTGTATCATGAAAGGTTTGTTTCAGAGATGATAAAGAATTAGTAACATTTTCCACAGGAAAAGACCTCTGATATCAAACATTTTTGCAAAGATACAAGAATGTTTTTGCCATTTTGTACGTCTATTTTTCTTATGCCTTACATTATAAAAATCTATAGCATGTAAACAGAATAAAGAAGATAAGCAGCCACATTCACAGCATGATTTACTAGAATTTAGAACAATACTGTATAGACAAAGAACTCAGATGGTCAAGTGCACTAACCATGAAACGTATTGCACATACAGCAATGAAACCTGCCATAAAGACTTCAAAATTGACAGGCTTTAGATGCCATCACTTTAACAAGCCAACAAGGAAGGCCTCAGACTTTCTGGAATTATTCAGATGAGCTTTCCTGGTGATATAATGAAGTGGAAATCTGCTTCAACTCCCACACCACAAAAGCAGTTAGATCAATCATATAATATTACTGCTACAGATTATCAAGCAATGAGAAGTCTTTCTGTCATCTCAGCAGTTTTCGTTGCCTTCAGCAAAGAGGATGTCAGGTGAGTGAGAACTGCTGGTCTATTATGCTCATAGCAAATCTACAAATGGAGAATTTGCAGTACTGTATACAAAAGTCAAGAATGAGGGTAAGTATTTATCAACATGAAATGTTTCCTAACTATGTCTTGGATATTATCACTATGTTATTCTATACATGTATAAGGTATCTCCATAAAGTGATGTACTGGTAATTATTTTTTTTCATGGTGCTCCAATTTTTCTCAGCACATTTTGACCAGTCAAATTAATTGGTGCTTCTCAATATTGCCTATCTTGGTCTGCTCTGAGCTCTGGGAGCATAAGAATAGCCGTTTCCATTAACCTAAAGACAGTGCATGAGTCACAGCATGCAATGAAATCAACACTCGAACAACAGTACATGATTAAGTTTGTACTATACTCACAAAATTCTTGCCAACATCTACCACCTGATTCAGCAAGTCAATGCAGAGACCATTTTGATGCATTTTCAAGTTTGTAGGTGGCTGAAGCTATTTACGGAGGGCCCGGAGGCCCGCTCTGGACTGCCATAAGCCAGCAAAAGTGACAAAAATATGTTTCATGTTCAGGACCCTTTAAACACTGAGCCCTGACTTAATGAGTGAATTATAGCACAGGTCATCTAGTATGTAGATGTGTTCAAGATAGTAAGAAAAAGGAGGTCACAGCCAAGGCTCTCTTTGCATCCAGGAATTCCTTGCTGAGAACAAGCTCACAACACTGCTCTGTAACTCCTCTAACTCCTTACATGCCTGATCTGGCTCTGACAGTTTTTCATGTTCCAGGTGGTCAAATCAGGCCTGAAAGGAACCCATATTTTAAGGCCACCGAAGTACGCAAACTGTCATGTGGAAGATTCTTAATGAGATTCTTGTCAACACCTTGCAGGAAGTGTACAGTGCATGCCAAAGTCACTGGAAAAAATGTGTGGATGCCATCAAGGGCTACTTCAAAGTCTTTCAAACATCTGTAATAGCTTTAACATGATCTTGAATAAAATGTTTTCTACTACATTTACATTACTTCCCGGAACAACTCCTACATTCTCAAGTAATGGCATGATATTTTGAGATATTGATCATCTCATAACACGATGAAAATTAATATGAGGTCTAAGAAAAAAAAATTGTGAAAATGTAATAAAGGCTTTCTCTCAAAATTACCTGTAATAGATTAATAACGCCCCTATCTACTAAGAAAATGCATTCAGTTCTTCGCGCTAAACAAACCCTACCTATGCGAGGATGTTTTCACACAATGATGACAATGCAATTGAGGTAACACTGGTGATGAAGACAGGAACAGCTACATATACAAGTAGAAAAGCCTATATTTTCAGTAAAATGGAACAGAAAGTAGTTACTTCATCTCTAACAGAGATGCTACTCAATTTGACCATTAAACATACAGAGAAACTCTGAGGCTCAAGTTCCACTGACATTCAATCTTTAAGAAAGTATGCAGCTAACATAATAACAAACAATAGAGAGCATCTTCGATATTAAAATAAAATCAGGAAGCTTTTTGAGAAACAGTGCTAACAGTGCAACAGGTGTGGAGTATCAAATCAGTATTGTGAAAAGGATAGATTGCTGCTCACCTGTAGCAGGCAGGCACAACAAACAAACTGCTATACATTTTAGCTTTTGGCCAAAAGGCCTCTTCTGAAGTAGCGCGCGCGCGCTGGCCAGCACAGAACATATGTATATATAAAGCATATGTTAACTGAAACATGCCTGCCTGCCTACCACATTGCAGTGTCAGAACTATCACAGCTATACAGTCTCACCACAAACATGGCATGGCTGCTAGTATTATTAATTACCTGTTTGTTGTAGCAGTGCTACAAGTTTTTAAAAAAATGATGATCACATCAGTGGCAGTGGGCAAGCAGTTTACTGTAGCCTTGTTTGTGTGCTCTGCTGGATGGAAAGGATGGTATGGTTCCTGTGCAGCATCATAAAAATTTATGAGCAGAAATGTTTTGAGCAGATGAAGAAATGAATGCAGATATGTGTAAACTCAAATAGATCCTATCTAGGAAGCGATCATGACTAACTCAACATATCTGGTTAGGTACACAAATTTGCACCATAATTCTTACATCTTTAATATAACACCTTGTACGGGTCATTTTCCAGGAGAGTGCAAGAAAAGGACAGTAGTAAACTGCTCATCCACTGCCACTGATTGACCAATTTAGACTGAACATGTCGCAACACAAGGTCGGAGAACAGTTATGCACTAATATGCCATGACAAGTACTTCCTCAGGTAATGTAAGAAGCCTCAACTTTTTATATCATAGTATCTCCATAAAAAATAGCTAATTTTAGTTTACAGACTGCCAATGAGACAAAAAATAGTCTCCAGCAAACAGAGAGAAAAAATGTTCAATCGTATCTTCAATGTTCCTTCATAACAAATATTGTTATCATTCAATTGCCAGACCACAACAAAGATGAGTTAGTTCTACATCTCTGATAACTCTCCATCCAAGATATCACACAGCATTTTCCCTCCCAAAAAATTCTCAACCTAGTGACAAATTTTGTTTGATAATCAGTATGATCTTATTTTTGTTAATAAGTGTTAGTGAGGTCCTGAGTTAAATTCTTTTCAAAAATCATAAAACACATGATTTATCTGATTGCTTTGACCCATGTGCCCGTCTTAGGCAGGTGAGATTCATGTGACTGTTAGTTTCTATGACCTAATCCGTGCTCAACCGCTCCAGCTGAAATGTTGGTCTTACAGATTCTAGAGTTTAAGCTGTATGTTCAGCTGTTGTAATGGTAAATGGTTAATGATTTTTAGAGCAATTGGCTATGCCTGTACCCACTTGCATTAATTATCTGGATGATATTCTTGTAATGGGCTTCTCCACGGTTGATCACTTGAAAAATTTGAGCACTTTGTTTTCTGTCTTACAGTCCATAGGCTTATGGTATAACCTCACAAAATCTCAGTGTTTTCAATCTTCTCCTGTTTATTTGGGGTCTGAGGTCTCTTGGGGTGGGGTTCCGCCCTCTGCCAGAACACTGCACTGTTTTGTTTATGCCTCTCCCCTCACCTACGAAGGAGCTTCAGGCCTTTCTAGGGAAGGTAGCCTGCTACTATAAATTACTGCCAGGGTGGCCACATTGGCCTACCTGGTGCATATATTGTTATGCAAGAATGTACCCATAGATTTCAAACATGCTTTTCAAATGCTGGAATCCAAACTACTCTCATCCCCATGTTTAGCTACATTCTCTCTGGACCAGCTCATAGTTTTGATGAGTGACACCACACAGTATGGCCTCAGGATGGTCCTACACCACTGATATTCCAATGGAACTGAAAGAACTGTTGCTTTCGCATCTAAAATCTCTCACTCCTGCCCAGCAGCATTACTCTCAGGTGGAAAAAGAGGCCCTCGCCATAGTCTATGCCTTCCGGAAAGTTCAGGTTTTTTTCCCCAATTATGCCTGCCCCCATGAACCATGGACCTTGCCGTTGGTGGGGAGGCTTGCGTGCCTCAGCGATACAGATGGCCATACCGTAGGTGCAACCACAACGGAGGGGTATCTGTTGAGAGGCCAGACAAATGTGTGGTTCCTGAAGAGGGGCAGCAGCCTTTTCAGTAGTTGCAGGGGCAACAGTCTGGATGATTGACTGATCTGGCCTTGCAACACTAACCAAAACGGCCTTGCTGTGCTGGTACTGCGAACGGCTGAAAGCAAGGGGAAACTACAGCCGTAATTTTTCCCGAGGGCATGCAGCTTTACTGTATGGTTAAATGATGATGGCATCCTCTTGGGTAAAATATTCTGAAGGTAAAATAGTCTCCCATTCGGATCTCCGGGCAGGGACTACTCAAGAGGACGTCGTTATCAGGAGAAAGAAAACTGGCATTCTACGGATCGGAGTGTGGAATGTCAGATCCCTTAATCGGGCAGGTAGGTTAGAAATTTTAAAAAGGGAAATGGATAGGTTGAAGTTAGATATAGTGGGAATTAGTGAAGTTCGGTGGCAGGAGGAACAAGACTTTTGGTCAGGTGAATACAGGGTTATAAATACAAAATCAAATAGGGGTAATGCAGGAGTAGGTTTAATAATGAATCAAAAAATAGGAGTGCGGGTAAGCTACTACCAACAGCATAGTGAACGCATTATCGTGGCCAAGATAGACATGAAGCCCATGCCTACTACAGTAGTACAAGTTTATATGCCGACTAGCTCTGCAGATGATGAAGAAATTGAAGAAATGTATGATGAGATAAAAGAAATTATTCAGGTAGTGAAGGGAGACGAAAATTTAATAGTCATGGGTGACTGGAATTCGAGACCAGGAAAAGGGAGAGAAGGAAACATAGTGGGTGAATATGGATTGGGGGAGAGAAATGAAAGAGGAAGCCGTCTGGTAGAATTTTGCGCAGAGCATAACTTAATCATAGCTAACACTTGGTTCAAGAATCATAAAAGAAGGTTGTATACATGGAATAAACCTGGAGATACTGACCGGTTTCAGATAGATTATATAATGGTAAGACAGAGATTTAGGAACCAGGTTTTAAATTGTAAGACATTTCCAGGGGCAGATGTGGACTCTGACCACAATCTGTTGGTTATGAACTGTAGATTAAAACTGAAGAAACTAAAAAAAGGTGGGAATTTAAGGAGATGGGACCTGGATAAACTGAAAGAACCAGAGGCTGTAGAGACTGACTAAATCAGAGGTTGTACAGAGTTTCAGGGAGAGCATAAGGCAACAATTGACAGGAATGGGGGAAAGAAATACAGTAGAAGAGGAATGGATAGCTCTGAGGGATGAAGTAGTGAAGGCAGCAGAGGATCAAGTAGGTAAAAAGACGAGGGCTAGTAGAAATCCTTGGGTAACAGAAGAAATATTGAATTTAATTGATGAAAGGAGAAAATATAAAAACGCAGTAAATGAAGCAGGCAAAAAGGAATACAAACATCTCAAAAATGAGATTGACAGGAAGTGCAAAATGGCTAAGCAGGGATGGCTACAGGACAAATGTAAGGACGTAGAGGCTTATCTCACTAGGGGTAAGATAGATACTGCCTACAGGAAAATTAAAGAGACCTTTCGAGAAAAGAGAACCACTTGTATGAATATCAAGAGCTCAGATGGAAACCCAGTTCTAAGCAAAGAAGGGAAAGCAGAAAGGTGGAAGGAGTATATAGAAGGTCTATACAAGGGCGATGTACTTGAGGACAATATTATGGAAATGGAAGAGGATGTAGATGAAGATGAAATGTGAGATACGATACTGCATGAAGAGTTTGACAGAGCACTGAAAGACCTGAGTCGAAACAAGGCCCCGGGAGTAGACAACACTCCACTGGAACTACTGACGGCCTTCGGAGAGCCAGTCCTGACAAAACTCTACCATCTGGTGAGCAAGATGTATGAGACAGGCGAAATACCCTCAGACTTCAAGAAGAATATAATAATTCCAATCCCAAAGAAAGCAGGTGTTGACAGATGTGAAAATTACCGAACTATCAGTTTAATAAGTCACAGCTGCAAAATACTAACGCGAATTCTTTACAGACGAATGGAAAAACTGGTAGAAGCCAAACTTGGCGAAGATCAGTTTGGATTCCGCAGAAATATTGGAACACGTGAGGCAATACTGACCCTACACCTTACCTTAGAAAATAGATTAAGGAAAGGCAAACCTACATTTCTAGCATTTGTAGACTTAGAGAAAGCTTTTGACAATGTTGAGTGGAATACTCTCTTTCAAATTCTGAAGGTGGCAGGGGTAAAATACAGGGAGCGAAAGGCTATTTACAATTTGTACAGAAACCAGATGGCAGTTATAAGAGTCGAGGGGCATGAAAGGGAAGCAGCGGTTGGGAATGGTTGTAGTCTCTCCCCGATGTTGTTCAATCTGTATATTGAGCAAGTATAAAGGAAACAAAAGAAAAATTCGGAGTAGGTATTAAAGTTCACGGAGAAGAAATAAAAACGTTGAGGTTCGCCGATGACATTGTAATTCTGTCAGAGACAGCAAAGGACTTGGAAGAGCAGTTGAATGGAATGGACAGTGTCTTGAAAGGAGGATATAAGATGAACATCAACAAAAGCTAAACGAGGATAATGGAATGTAGTCGAATTAAGTCGGGTGATGCTGAGGGAATTAGATTAGGAAATGAGACACTTAAAGTAGTAAAGGAGTTTTGCTATTTGGGGAGCAAAATAACTGATGATGGTCGAAGTAGAGAGGATATAAAACGTAGACTGGCAATGGCAAGGAAAGGGTTTCTGAAGAAGAGAAATTGATTAACATCGAGTATAGATTTAAGTGTCAGGAAGTCGTTTCTGAAAGTATTTGTATGGAGTGTAGCCATGTATGGAAGTGAGACATGGACAATAAATAGTTTGGACAAGAAGAGAATAGAAGCGTTCGAAATGTGGTGCTACAGAAGAATGCTGAAGATTAGATGGGTAGATCACATAACTAATGAGGAGCTATTGAATAGAATTGGGGAGAAGAGGAGTTTGTGGCACAACTTGACAAGAAGAAGGGACCGGTTGGTAGGACATGTTCCGAGGCATCAAGGGATCACAAATTTAGCATTGGAGGGCAGCGTGGAAGGTAAAAATCGTAGAGGGAGACCAAGAGATGAATACATTAAGCAGATTCAGAAGGATGTAGGTTGTAGTAAGTACTGGGAGATGAAGAAGCTTGCACAGGATAGAGTAGCATGGAGAGCTGCATTAAACCAGTCTCAGGACTGAAGACAACAACAACAAGCTTGCACACTGCAACTGTCGTTGCCTCCGACCCGGTTCTCCATCACGCAGTTTGGTTTTTTCAACAGGCCTGGCCAAAAATCCATCAGGGTGGGCTTTGGACCCCCTGTGAATCTATTTTTCCTTGCAGTGTTGCCCCTATGTTTTTGACAGTCTGTTACTGTGGTCCACAGAAGACCTCTCTCCCAGAGTAGTCACATTCCTGCCGCGATACGGCACGAGGTTCTATGACTTCTCTGTCAAAGGCCATTGGGGAGGTGCACACACTAAACTGTTCACTAGGAGACATGTTTTTTGACCAGGAACTGATGGCAAAATTGTGCATTTTGTCACGGCTTGTGAGCAGTGTGCACGACAACAGGCAGCTCCTAGAGTGTCTCTGTCCCCTTGGCCCCTCCACAACAGCCAAGGGAATACATTCATGAAGACTTTGTGGGATCCTTTATGAATTCTTATTGCCTCTTGGTTGTGAATGGATTTTTTGAGTTTCCTTACATTTTCTGGTTAGCATCTACATTGGCTGAGGTCACAATTCATATAGGTTCGAGGGTTTTTTTTTTTTTTTTTTTTTTTTTTTTCTATCGAGGTGTTGCTTTGTACCTTAGTTTCCATAATGGGCCCCATTTTTTTTCTCAAACCTTTCAATTGTTTTGTTCCTGTCACCATCACATATTTCTCGACCTCCGCTATCGGGTGGAGAAATGTAGGGTCCCCCTGAATAGGTCAGGCATGCACTACGCGCAGGAAGCGGCTACAAGGGTAGCGGAGTATGTGTGGAGTGCACATGTGCGTTTTTTAGGTTACAGAATTCCTTCCCTAGGCCCGACATGATGACTCCTGAGACGCGGCAAGGTATGAGTAGGCAAAATGCAACGGGGAATAGCAATATTAATGAGCTAATAGTAAACTGCAGGAGCGTCTATAGAAAGGTCCCAGAACTGCTCTCATTAATAAACGGTCACAATGCCCACATAGTACTAGGGACAGAAAGTTGGCTGAAACCAGATGTAAACAGTAATGAAATTCTAAACTCAGATTGGAATGTATACCGCACAGACAGGCTGGACAGTGAAGGGAGAAGTGTGTTTACAGTGAAAAGAAGTGCAATAGTATCGAAGGTAATTGACGGAGATCCGAAACGTGAAATAATTTGGGTGAAGGTCACGGCTAAAGCAGGCTCAGACATGGTAATTGGATGTCTCTATAGGCCCCCTGGCTCAGCAGCTGTTGTGGCTGAGCACCTGAAGGATAATTTGGAAAATATTTCGAGTAGATTTCCCCACCACATTATAGTTGTGGGTGGAGATTTTAATTTGCCGGATATAGACTGGGAGACTCAAACGTTCATAACGAGTGGAAGGGACAAAGAATCCAGTCAAATTTTTTAAAGTGCTTTATCTGAAAACTACCTTGAGCAGTTCAACAGAGAACCGACTCGTGGTGATAACATATTAGACCTTCTGGTGACAAACAGACCCAAACTATTTGAAACAGTTAACACAGAACAGGGAATCAGCGATCATAAAGCAGTTACTGCATCGATGATTTCAGCCGTAAATAGAAATATTATAAAAAAGGTAGGAAGATTTTTCTGTTTAGCAAAAGTGACAAAAAGGAGATTTGAGAGTACCTGACGGCTCAACACAAAAGTTTTGTTTTAAGTACAGATAGTGTTGAGGATCAGGGGACAAAGTTCAAAACCATCGTACAATATGCGTTAGATGAGTATGTGCCAAGCAAGATCATAAGAGATGGAAAAGAGCCACCATGGTACAACAACCGAGTAAGAAAACTGCTGCGGAAGCAAAGGGAACTTCACAGCAAACATAAACATAGCCAACGCCTTGCAGATAAACAAAAATTATGCAAAGCGAAATGTGATGTGAGGAGGGCCATGCGAGAGGTGTTCAATGAATTTGAAAGTAAAGTTCTATGTACTGACTTGGCAGAAAATCCTAAGAAATTTTGGTCTTATGTCAAATCGGTAGGTTGATCAAAACAAAATGTCCAAACACTCTGTGACCAAAATGGTACTGACACAGAGGATGACAGACTAAAGGCCGAAATACTAAATGTATTTTTCCAAAGCTGTTTCACAGAGGAAGACTGCTCTGTAGTTCCTTCTCTAGATTGTCGCACAGATGAAAAAATGGTAGATATTGAAATAGACAACAGAGGGATAGAGAAACAATTAAAATCCCTCAAAAGAGGAAAGGCCGCTGGACCTGATGGGACACCAGTTTGATTTTACACAGACTATGTGAAGGAACTTGCCCCCCCTTCTTGCAGCAGTGTACCGTAGGTCTCTAGAAGAGCGTAACGTTCCAAAGGATTGGAAAAGGACACAGGTCAGGAAGGGATGTCGAACAGATGTGCAGAACTATACACCTATATCTCTAACGTCGATCAGTTGTAGAATTTTGGAACACGTATTATGTTTGAGTATAATGACTTTTCTGGAAACTAGAAATCTACTCTGTAGGAATCAGCATGGTTTTCAAAAAAGACGATCGTGTGAAACCCAGCTCGCGCTATTCGTCCATGAGACTCAGAGGGCCATAGACATGGGTTCCCAGGTAGATGCCGTGTTTCTTGACTTCCGCAAGGCGTTCGATACAGTTCCCCACAGTCTTTTCATTAACAAAGTAAGAGCATATGGACTATCAGACCAATTGTGTGATTGGATTGAAGAGTTCCTAGATAACAGAACGCAGCATATCATTCTCAATGGAGAGAAGTCTTCCGAAGTAAGAGTGATTTCAGGTGTGCTGCAGGGGAGTGTTGTAGGACCGTTACTATTCACAATATACTTAAATGACCTTGCGGATGACATCAGAAGTTCACTGAGGCTTTTTGCGGATGATGCTGTGGTATATCGAGAGGTTGTAACAATGGAAAATTGTACTGAAATGCAGGAGGATCTGCAGCGAATTGACGCATGGTGCAGGGAATGGCAATTGAACCTCAATGTAGACAAGTATAATGTGCTGCGAATACATAGAAAGAAAGATCCCTTATCATTTAGCTACAATATAGCAGGTCACCAACTGGAAGCAGTTAATTCCATAAATTATCTGGGAGTACGCATTAGGAGTGATTTAAAATGGAATGATCATATAAAGTTGATCGTCGGTAAAGCAGATGCCAGACTGAGATTCATTGGAAGAATCCTAAGCAAATGCAATCCGAAAACAAAGGAAGTAGGTTATAGTATGCTTGTTCGCCCACTGCTTGAATACTGCTCAGCAGTGAGGGATCCGTACCAGATAGGATTGATAGAAGAGATAGAGAAGATCCAACGAAGAGCAGCGTGCTTCGTTACAGGATCATTTAGTAATCGCGAAAACGTTACGGAAATGATAGATAAACCCCAGTGGAAGACTTTGCACGAGAGATGCTCAGTAGCTCGGTATGGGCTTTTGTTGAAGTTTCGAGACCATACCTTCACCGAGGAGTCAAGCAGTATATTGCTCCCTCCTACATTTATCTCGCGAAGAGACCATGAGGATAAAATCAGAGAGATTACAGCCCACACAGAGGCATACCAACAATCCTTCTTTCCACGAACAATACGAGACTGGAATAGAAGGGAGAACTGATAGAGGTACTCAAGGTACCCTCCGCCACACACCGTCAGGTGGCTTGCGGAGTATGGATGTAGATGTAGATGTAGATGTAGATCAGGTTATGGCTCCACCAATCCACCCTGAATCAAATGGCAGTGTGGAACAACTAGTGTTAATGTTCAAGTCCCAAATGAAAAAGTTTGTTTGAATTATTTGCAGGATGAAGCCCATTCTATGAGTGCCAATCACTTCATGTCTATGGGAGAGCGGAGCATAGCTGAGTTGCTTCACGGCCAGCAGCCACTTGCTTCATGGCTGTCAGCCATGCACGGTTCCCAACTTCTGTGGCCTGCACCATATTCATTGCAGTCAGGTTCGTCCAGTCACTTCGTGCCAGGATCGCAGATGTGGGCAGGAGGTTTTGGTCGCTGGCCCGAAGTAGATAATGGCCACTGTTGTCCATTGTTGGAGATGCATCTTTGTGATGTCCATATGGACAGTGGACTGGTGGTGTGCCGCTTTGATCAGTTGTGCCCCGCTCACCACTGGAAGCTATAGGTTCAAGGGTGCAGCTTGTTGCTACAGCCTGCCATGCTGCCTTCTGCCTCGAGCCCATCGACTTCTGCTGTGGAGGTGCCCCTGTCTCATTGGCTGCCTCCTCCACATGCAGCACCCTGTGGTTCCAGCTACCCCATGCTGGGTGCTGGCCTGTCTCTGGCCTCTGGTCCATTGCTGCAGCCTGCTGTTCTGATCGAGCAGCTTCCACTGGCCTCCTTGCCATAATCACCTCAGCCATCATTACTGATGGGTCCAGCCCCGTCTCCTCCGCACTGGCACCTGCTTCCTAATGACAATGCAGAGACAGCGATGGCACTCACCTCCCTGGTGCTGCTGTTGGGTATTGTGTGGGTCCCCTGCTCTTGGGAATGCCCATGTCTCCATACTTTTCGGCTCTATGCTCTGGTGTCCACCTGGCACAGGCAGATGTGCATACTAAGACAGAATTTGATACCCATAATTCCTGTTTTCTGACTGGTTCACCATCTTTATTCATTTTTACCTTCTGATAGTTTACTGCTGACAGAAAAATATTGCTAATTTTTTAAGTTTTTCTGAACAAGTCATCTAAATTCCACTAAAAAAAGATGTGTATTTTAAGCCCAAATGAAAAGCTGTCTATCAGCTACAAGTGTAAGGATTTGCACGTTGGTGATGCAGCTGTTTCATGTAGTGACATGACTTGACTTAATCTGCAGAATCTTTCGTATTTATTACATAAAATTGGGAATCTTTTAAATGGACTTCATGAAAAATTAATTTAAGTAACATTGTTATGACTGTTTCATTGAGATGCACTCATACAAAAATATTTATTAACTGTGACTTTGCTTAAATGGCATTTTACTGTAATGAGAGTACTAGTTGGCAGCTGGTTCAAAGCACTCACTTGTTTGTTGGTTGTACAGAAAGAGATACCTTTGTAGGACTAGCTGGTATGATATAGTCTATGTGGAAGGGCTCTGGCAAATTATCGATACATTTTTAGAAACTGTTGGATGTCATAGCAGTCTTCTGGAATGAGGATATAGTGCTTAGGTAGGTAAGGATGAAGCCATAGAGTCAATGAGATTTATAGCAGCAGTGGTGTAACCCTACTCCAGGAGAAGAATGATTAGGTCAGGATTGTTTTTAAGGCCATAACCAGCTGTTTATTCCATAGCTGTTATCTTGGAATGAATGGGAGGAAGGGTTAGATGTGAATCCCTGCAGGTTACAGGGGAGGGGGTGGGGTGTACTGAAATGAAGGCAAAGAGGGATGAGAGGAAATGTTTGGAGGGAGGCTGAAACAAACTAAAAGCAAATAGTTTACAAGAACAGTGTTGCTTCGAGGGGTGTTTGAAAAGTCTGTGCAAAAATAAAAACTACTTACTTATTTGGGGTAAACCTTTTTTATTAGGGACCGATGTCCATTGCAGTCTGGTCCCTTCAATCTCACAAACCAACCAACTTTTATTATTTTTCGACATAGTCTCCTTTTAGACTTATGCACTTCATCCAGAACTGTTCTAATTTTTTGATCCCTTCCAAATAATAGGAATTGTCCAAGTCAGCAGAATAGCTACTAGTTGCTGCAACCACCTCCTCATTTGAATAAAATCTTTGGCCCGCCAGCCATTTCTTCAAATTGGGGAACAAATAGTAGCCCGAGGGAGCCAAGTCTGGAGAATAGGGGGGATGTGAAATGAGTTAGAATCCTATTGCCATTAATTTTGTGACCAAAACTGCTGGGGCGTGTGCTGGTGCATTGTCGTGATGGAAAAGGACTCTTTTTGCAGTCCAATCGCCAGCATTTTTCTTGCAGCTCTGTTTTCAAATGGTTCAATAATGATGAATAATATGAACCTGTAATAGTTTTACTCTTTTCCAGATAGTCGATGAGGATCATCACTCATCAATCCCAAAAGACAGTCGCCATAACCTTTCCAGCCAAAGGAATGGTCTTCACCTTTTTTTGGTGCAGATTCTTCCTTGATAACCCATTGTTTAGATTGTTCTTTGGTCTCAGGAGTATAGTAATGTATACATATTTCATTTACAGTGACGAAACAACACTTAAAGCCCTGCGGATTCTTCCAGAACAGCTGCAAACCATCCTTGCAACACTTCACACGATTCTGTTTTTGGTCATGTGTGAGCAATTGCGGAATCCATCTTGCAGATAAGTTTCTCATGTCCAAATGTTGATGCAAAATATTATGTACCCATTCATTCGAGATGCCCACAGCACTAGCAATCTCATGCACTTTCACTCTTCTGTCATACATTACCACATCATGGATTTTATCAATGATTTCTGGAGTTGTAACCTCCACAGGGCATCCAGAACGTTCAGCTTCACTTGTGTCCATATGGCCACTCCAAAAATTTTGAAACCACTAATAACTGTTTTAATCAAAGGTGCAGAGTCACCATAATGTTTATCAAGATTCTCTTTAGTCCCCTGAGGCATTTGATTTTCATAAAGTAATGTTTAATCACCACACGAAATTCTTTTTCATCCATTTTTTGACAATAACTCAACTTCCTTGATTCACACAAATGCCAAAAACAAAGAAATAGACCAATATGGCTGAAACTTGGTGTCCATTCTTTCCAAAGATGCTACTAACTAAACATGACCTCGATATGCACCGGTGGAATTTGCACAGATCTTTCAAATGCCCCTCGTAGATCTGAGTTTGGGACAAAAGCCAGTCTCCTGAAAAGACAAGACTTTTGCAGGTGCTTGGAAGATCAATTGTTGATAGTGTTGAGACTCTGGAAAGGCTGGCTTTCAGTAGTAGTGTTTTATGGGGGATTAAATAAATATCTGGGGTAATATAAGATTGTAAGGAAAACCTCAACTGTTAGAGTGACCACTGAAGATGCTTTAAGATAGGACAAAACTCACCTACTCTAAAGAAGACTTTTATTATAAACACAAGGATTAAATACATCACACACTTCTTGTATAGCTGCCATTGCAGAAGAGGCGCCTAAAAGATCTGGGAAGCAGACTAAGATCTGGGAGCTATCTCATGTACACCACAAGCCACCAAACAGTGTGACAGAGATTACATAGTGTACCAGCATAGTTTTTATCACTCTTTATTTCATTCATGTATGTTAAGACTGAAAAGACTTGATATTCCTAAGCTGCATTGGATTTGGTCATGACCGGGTGCAGTATCACTAGTGTCAGACAGGGCAGAATTCAGTACCCACATGGAGAAAGGGTTGTTGTATGACTGAGAACTGTAAACAGAAAAGGGAAATGTATCTTGTAACTAGGAGCAATAATGATCCCAAAACAATGAAACATTATAAAAACTACTGCACTGTATTAAGGAAAGTTATTAAAAAGTCTAGAAGTATGTGCATTATGTCTGAGATTAGCACATCTGATAATAAAATTAAAACAATTTTGAATATTTTGAAAAGGGAAACAGGGCAACCAAGAGCACAGGAAGACTATATTTCTATCAAACACAATGAAAGGTTTGTTAACAAGAAGTTAACATTTTTAATAATCATTTTTTAAGTGTTGCAGAGAAAATAGGTTCCAGCTATTCATTAGAAAATGCAAGGCAGTATATGGAAGAGGCAGTACCTACACAATTTGATAAAATTGAAATTCAACCCACCTCTCCTACTGAAATTAGGAAAATAATAAATTCACTCAAAAGTAAAAGCTCACATGGAATTTATGGCCTTTACAACAGAGTACTAAAAGCTTGTTCCCAACAAATAAGTAAGATTCTCAGCCACATATGTAGTAGCTCATTGAAACAGGGAATTTTTCCAGACAGATTGAAATATGCTATTGTTAAACCATTGCATAAAAAAAAGGGATAGATCTGATGCTGACAACTACTGCCCAATCTCACTTCTGACAGCTTTATCCAAAATTCTTGAAAAAGTAATATATTCAAGAGTAGTATCACATGTTTGTAAAAATGAAGTGCTAACAAAATGTCAATCTGGTTTTCAGAAAGGCTTTTCAACAGAAAATGCTATATATGCTTTCACTGATCAAATATTAAATGCAATGAATAACCGAACACCACCCATTGGGATATTTTGTGATCTCTCGAAGGCTTTTGAGTGTGTGAATCATGAAATTCTTCTAGATAAGCTTAAGTATTGTGGTATGAGTGGGACAGTGAACAAATGGTTTAATTCATACTTAACTGGAAGAATGCAGAAGGTTGAAATTAACAGTACAGGTAGTCTACAAAAACCAGCAGTCCTCTAACTGGGGTCCCTTATTGTTCTTAATATATATTAATGATTTGCCACCCTATATTTATGAAGTGCAAAGTTAGTTCTTTTTGCTGATGATACGAGTATAGTAATCACACCCAAGAAGCGAGAATCAGCTGAGGAAATTGCAAATAATGTCTTTCAGAAAATTATTAAGTGGTTCTCTGCAAATAGACTCTCACTAAATTTTGAGAAAACACAGTTTATACAATTCTGTACAGTAAATGGCATAACACCATTGATAAACATAGGCTATGAACGGAAGTCTGTTGCTAAGGTAGAATACTCAAAATTTCTGGGTGTGTGCACTGATGAGAAATCGAATTGGAAGAAACACATCGATGATCTACCGAAACGGTTAGGTTCAGCTACTTATGCTATTAGGGTTATTGCAAATTTTGGTGATAAACATATCAGTAAATTAGCCTACTATGCCTATTTTCATTCACTGCTTTCATATGGCATCATATTTTGGGGCAATTCATCATTAAGAGAGAAAGTATTCATTGCACAAAAGCATATAATCAGAATAATAGCTGGAGCCCACCCAAGATCACCTTGCAGACATTTATTTAAGGAACTCGGGATATTCACAGTACCTTTGCAAGACAAATATTCACTTATGAAATTTGTCATTAATAACCCATCCCAATTCAAAAATAACAGTGAAGTGCATAGCTACAACACTAGAAGAAAGGATGATATTCACTATTCTCGATTAAATCTCACTTTGGCACAGTAAGGGGTGAATTATGCTGCCACAAAAATCTTCGGTCATTTGTCAAATAGTATTAAAAGTCTGACAGATAGCCAACCAACATTTAAAAGCAAATTAAAAAAAATTTCTGAATGACAACTCCTTCTACTCAATAGATGAATTCTTAGATATGAAGTAGTAACTGTAAAAAAAATTAATAATTAATTAATTATTTTGTCTAAAGAAAACTTATGTTAAGTGACACATTCCATATCATTATGAAATGTCGTATTCATGATCTATGGAATAAGGATTAACGTATGCATATATGTATGTATGGATCTGAAGCCTGACTCCCCACTCCGCATGAAACAAAGTAGTGGCGGAACACCAGATCTTAGCTGGCAGTGCCAGTAGTCATTGCAAAATGCTCCATCATTATCTGGGTGTTGCTAAGAAAAAAACCCTGCTTCAGCATCACTGCTGACAGGTTACCAAACATTTTGTAGAACAAATGGAGCAGTTGACTGTGTCCATGAAGACTTATCACGACCTTCTCTTGCTCTCTTTGATGATGCATCAAGATTTGGCTGTTACTCAAAAGGCTATGAGGTTCCCTGCTGCTGAGTGGCACTTAAATCCTCACAGTGCTGCATGCTTGACACCGATTACTGTATGGCACTTGTCAGCCCACCAAGGCACATGCTGTCTTCTAAGAAGATCTGAAGACTTTGGGAAGGATAAGTTGGCAGCATGGTGGATTACATATATGATCAGCAACCAGTTTGCTCTGCTGATCATCCATCTCAGCAGCTTCTTTTCAAGGATTTCTCCATCTAGTAGGTAGATCCAGAATGGGACATGGCAACTGGAATGAAGGCAATCAGTAACTTGCCACTGAGCAGAATATGTAATGGTTAGAAAGCAAAGAGAGAGGTCTATGACTGAGGATGACCCTGTAGCAAGCACTGAAATGAGGGGGACTGCCTGTGTTCAGGATACACATCTCCTGACACTTGATTAAGTTCTCTAAAAGATAGATCCCTGTGGCAAGTAGAATTTTAGCCCCTAATGGGGCTAAAATTCTGGGAACTGAAGTCCTCCAGTAACAGAAATAGTAGGGGGAGCTGTTCTACAAGAATTGCAAGAGCTTCAGAATCTATTGCTTCTTATGGTGGTAAGTACAGAGAACATATAATGAGGCTTTGACCCACATGGATTTCAACTGCAATTGCTTGTAGGTCACTAACCAGGGACAGAGTAGGGGAGTGATATGTGTTATCGCAAACACATCTACCCCTCCCTTGGGGCTTTCCCACTCAGGTCACAGTTGCAGTTGAGGGTATAGTCTCATAGCACTTGGGTGAAATTAAGTTTAAAATGTTTCTTGTAAACACAAACACAGGGGATGTTCCTGTGCTAGGAGTTTCATTTCTTCCACGTGTTTCCTGAACCCACTGACATTCCACTGTAATATGGGAGCCATTTTATCAATGAGTTTTTTTTTATCCATGTCTCTTTGACAGGTTGGCAATGTTGCAATGGTTGGAGGTTTAAGTAAGGGGCTAGATGGTTGCTCAAGGCAGAATTTGTAATCCACTGTCTCATTAGAACAGTCAGGCAGAATGAGATCCACATGGTCTGATTGTTCACAACATGTCTTCTACTGTGGTTAACACTTCCATATTTGTTTGTTTGTTTGTTTGTCAGAGGAGATTCAGGCAAACATTCGTGGCAGTGGCACTGTTGGTCTGTTTTGTGGAGTATGACTTTTGAGTACTGCAAGCACTTCAAAGTCAGCAACCATGGCTTTTTCTGATGTTCTGTGGGAGTTATAGGCTTAGTAACAGCATCATTGCAACTGCACTTACAAATCCAGGTATTAGAGCTAGCATTATTAACCAATCTTCTTACAGAGGCATCAGTTTTTTGAATAGGCTTTCTGAAAGCTGAAGCAAACAAACAGTGACAATGGAAAGCTGTATTACTTTATAGATCTTTTATGGTTCACCATAAGGAGCATGCTTCATTATTTTTGGCTCTTGTGCCTTTCTTTCTTCAAGGTACACATTGTAGTCTCTACTTCAGATGAGGTGGTCTCTAGAGCAAATTAACACACTTTGGAGGAGATGAACAAATGACTCTAACACGGACGGCCTTACCACATTTACCAAAAGTGGCTTCTCTCTCACAGTTTAGAGTGGCATGCCCAATGTAAGGCCTCACACTTAAGCAAATGATACGCTTTGGAAGTGTTGTGCAATCTAAGAATCAAGGCATCCGATTTTGCCACTTCATCATCTCACCCTTTCATCATATTTTGCACATCAGCTCTTCTTTGGGAATATCTATAATATCCCTGCATGATACAACATCCTTCCTATAGTTCAAGATGCTGTGTAGCTCTGTTTCAATAGCATATTTCCAGAAGCATTTAGGTGCCTAGAGGTTTGTTGCTTGCTGGCAACTACATGTTTCAGCCAACAGTATCCCATTCCTCAATTGCTTCATAAATTACAGGTGCCAGCAATGCCCTATAAATCCTTATATAAGAAAGGTGAAACTTTCTCAAAGGTACTTCTTTCCTTTTGACTATTACAAGGGCAGTTCAATAAGTAATGCAACACATTTTTTTTCTCGGCCAATTTTGGTTGAAAAAACCGGAAATTTCTTGTGGACTATTTTCAAACATTCCCACTTCGTCTCGTATAGTTTCATTGACTTCCGACAGGTGGCAGCGCTGTACGGAGCTGTTAAAATGGCGTCTGTAACGGATGTGCGTTGCAAACAACGGGCAGTGATCGAATTTCTTTTGGCGGAAAACCAGGGCATCTCAGATATTGATAGGCGCTTGCAGAATGTCTACGGCGATCTGGCAGTGGACAAAAGCACGGTGAGTCGTTGGGCAAAGCGTGTGTCATCATCGCCGCAAGGTCAAGCAAGACTGACTGATCTCCCGCGTGCAGGCCAGCCGTGCACAGCTGTGACTCCTGCAATGGCGGAGCGTGCGAACACACTCATTCGAGATGATGGACGGATCACCATCAAACAACTCAGTGCTCAACTTGACATCTCTGTTGGTAGTGCTGTCGCAATTGTTCACCAGTTGGGATATTCAAAGGTTTGTTCCCGCTGGGTCCCTCGTTGTCTAACCGAACACCATAAAGAGCAAAGGAGAACCATCTGTGCGGAATTGCTTGCTCGTCATGTGGCTGAGGGTGACAATTTCTTATCAAAGATTGTTACAGGCGATGAAACATGGGTTCATCACTTCGAACCTGAAACAAAACGGCAATCAATGGAGTGGCGCCACACCCACTCCCCTACCAAGAAAAAGTTTAAAGCCATACCCTCAGCCGGTAAAGTCATGGTTACAGTCTTCTGGGACGCTGAAGGGGTTATTCTGTTCGATGTCCTTCCCCATGGTCAAACGATCAACTCTGAAGTGTATTGTGCTACTCTTCAGAAATTGAAGAAACGACTTCAGCGTGTTCGTAGGCACAAAAATCTGAACGAACTTCTCCTTCTTCATGACAACGCAAGACCTCACACAAGTCTTCGCACCCCAGAGGAGCTCACAAAACTTCAGTGGACTGTTCTTCCTCATGCACCCTACAGCCCCGATCTCGCACCGTCGGATTTCCATATGTTTGGCCCAATGAAGGACGCAATCCGTGGGAAGCACTGCGCAGATGATGAAGAAGTTATTGATGCAGTACGACGTTGGCTCCGACATCGACCAGTGGAATGGTACCGTGCAGGCATACAGGCCCTCACTTCAAGGTGGCGTAAGGCCGTAGCAGTGAATGGAGATTACGTTGAAAAATAGTGTTGTGTAGCTAAAAGATTGGGGAATAACCTGGTGTATTTCAATGCTGAATAAAACAACCCCTGTTTCAGAAAAAAATGTGTTGCATTACTTATTGAACTGCCCTCGTACAAACACATTCCAACAGCATGTTTTTTGTTGTTACAAACTGAAGCATTTGTAATAATCCCTGCATCAAGACAGGGTGTATACGTGGACACGGAAAAAAAAATTACAGATTTTTCTCCGATATCCCATTTAAAAAATATACTTTTTCCTGGGCGAAAATACACTTTTTCCATGCTAAGTGACTGTAGGTTTTCTGTACATTTTTGCCCTCAGAACTGTAAAACTTATCAATCCTTTGAACGGTTAATGTTTTATACACTGGCATAGAACTTCCTGGGGGGGGGGGAAGAAGTTTTGGAAAGACTTTTGATGAAAAAAAAAAAAAGGAGAGAAGGTTTGGAAAGACATTTGATGTGCAACAACATATTCGCTGCATATTTTTGTATTACGCAAGTATAAATTCGAATTGCACCAAACACAACATGTTAGTTTCCGGAGCGATTGGGATGTCTTTTTGTAAGCCAGTTGTATCTCATGCCGCGTGATCTTGCCAGCTGATGACAGCAGATATTCAGAGCATAGGACACGTGTTATAGTCAGCTAATAGCAAGACCACTGCTACGTAGCATGAACATGCTAAGAGGAAAAGTTAATTAAAACACATTCCAACTGCACGTTTTCTGTTGTTATGAACTGAAGTATTTGTAATAATACCTGTATCAAACTGGACTGGCTACACAAGCCCTCTTGCAGCGTTGGGTGTTGATATCATCCAGCAGTACACTTATTCCAATGAATGGTGAATGAGAAAAGCTCAACAGTTCCAGCTCGGTCCCACAGGCAGCTAGGGTTATAAGGGCCCATCCAGAGACAGCCCCACATGCCTGGTAAGCCTTGTACAACTGAGGTGCGACAGGTTTCACAGAGGTTGCCTCCGAACGACTGTTCTGCCCCAACAGCCAGACATCTCTTTATATGTTCTTTGCAGTCCTGGCAGTTAACATCCTGTTTCTTGTGATGCATAATGTCACTCCACTGCATCACATAGTGGTGTTGCTGGAGCATGCCCAGAGCTTACAGTTACAAAGGTGTGGTGTTGCTTTCCAGTCCCCAGTTCAGGAAATATGGGTCCACCAAGCCTGTACCCAGCAAACTAAGACTGAGCTCACTGAGGTGCTCACCATCTAGAACCCATGGGGCATGTGTCACTTCTTCAGAAATACTCTGGATGTGTCATGCATTATTTCGTAGTGCAGTAGTTTTCAAGAAGGGGTTGCAGAAGTGTTCTGTTTGCAGTCTCCTTTGTAGGCAAACTACCCTTTCCTACAATTCTCCAAATAAACCAAAGTCAATCATTCACATTTCCTACTGCTGACCTTACATGATCATTCCATTTCATGTCACTTTGCAATATTACACCTAGATATTTAATCACTGTGACTGTGTCATGGAGAACACCACTAATACAGTATTGGAGTATTAAAGAATTGTTTTTCTTCTTGTGTGCATTTTTCCACATTCCCCTACTCCAACTCACCAGCACCTATTGTAGGCCCAGTCACAACTATTTCCTAGTCAGTCAGAGGTAACGCCACCTATGAAACTAGTTATCTCATATACAAACTGTCCTACTATTACTGTGCAGCATTCAACCAGGGATAAGCACTGTAAGAACAGACAAGCAGCAGAAAATGTTATAGCAAGCATCCATTATTAGATATGCATTGGAAGAAGGAGAATTTTACATAGGGACAATCAGCTCTTTACCTGTGTGTATGCCCACTGTCAAACTGCAGCTAACAGCAAACTATCACCTATTTGTTGAACATGCTACACAGTGTAATCCCTCTGGATTAAACATCTACCAGGTACTTTCCTCTGCTGCCCCAGCCACACTTCTTGCCCACACTCATTTCTCTCCCATTGTTTTCCACACATTCTCTCACTTTTCTCATGCTCCACCCCCTTGTATTTTTTAAAGTGTTACCTTATTCAATCCTAATTTTGAAACTGATACTCTGAATTACATGGTTCTCCCTCTCTTGCCTCCCATGAGCCCTATATAGAACAATCAATGAAACATGAAGTTAATGTGTTTATAGGGAATACAGAAGAAAAAGAAACCACATCATATATTACTAAGGATATAACAGAAGGCAGTGGAGTGTACACACAAATGTTTTGCCAACACTCTAGGCAGAGGAGGGGGGATTAATTTCACACATGCTTCAACTACTACCAACTGCAGTTATTAGGCTGGTAAAATACTGTGAGTTCACATTACTATAAATTCTACAGGTACACAATACACAAGAGAGTAAGAAATTAAGAACTAATTAGGTTTTCTTCTGAGAATTACTTCTATTACTCACTTGCATTTTCTTCACAGCCTTACATCTTGTCTTATATATCTTTTCCCAAGCACCAATTGATTCTAGCAGAGATTTAGTACCCCCATTCAAAGCAGAAACGCGATTGCTGTAATGTGGAGTAAGCTGCCACTCTTTCTTTGGACTGCCTTCCAAAAGCAGGATGCGTTTGTTAGATAAGCGTCTATCATGTCCTGCAAAGAAAATGAAAAAATGTTTTTATAATATTGGCAGGGCATGTGAAAACTATATTCAGTATCTTGCTCCAAGACAAGACTTTTACTGTGCAGAATAAGACAGACTTTTACTGGGCAGAATATAACATTTGGCTACAGACACATTAAAATAGCCACTCCTCCCTTAAACAATGAACATCCCACACATTTTCCTCTGATATATTCACTCTCTCTTTAACTCCACGACATCCACACACGAAGTCATCTGTCTTTCATGATTGCATTCATGTCCCCAAAGACCAACATATAGAAAAAAATCTTTTTCTTTTAAATTGTGTATTTCTTGCAGCTTTATATCAAGTACCCACCTGCTTAGCTGAGGTTACTAACACACAACAGTGTGGTGATGCTCAACTCGAACATAACAGGTTAAAATCAAGATGAAAGAAATTTGGCTAGCAAGTGGAGGTGAGGTGTTACTGCAAAGTTGCTCACCACTAGTCTCTGTGTCAACATCTTGGATTAAATTCCACATGTTTGACTGTCTCATGGAGTGAGTTCACGTGACACTGTTGAAGGTGATTTATCTGTCAGATGGGGACGTGACTGGCTACGGGGCAGAGTTGATAAGCTACGTGGCCCCACACGTCCTATTGGGGAGACGTCTGGTGATCTTACTGGCCAGAGGAGTACCCCAACATCATACATACAGTTCACAGACATACGTGCCACGTGTGGATGAGCATTGTCCCATTGAAAAATGTCACAACACTTGCGCATGAAAGATAACACCATGAAAAAGCAGGATGTCCATGACACACCATTGTGCCATCAGAGTTACAGTGTTTGTGTTTGTGGGTTACAGGCACTCAGTCTCAGTGATGAGGTTATCAGCATCCTTATGAACTTACTAAAAAATAAGGTGGTTAAATTGAAGAAAACATGAAAAAAGAGAGATAAATATCAATCTGATATAAAATCACACTCACTCCCAGCCATGATCACCAGCACAATCACACTAGGTCATATCATGGAAGATAGCATTGAAATTGTTCAGATGTTCTAAAACTGTTAAGTAAAACTAAGTAAGGCACTACAACAGATGCACAGAGTTACGTCACTGGCTGATCATTTACCAAAAGCATGGATGAGCCAGCCACCCTGATAACACATTAAAAACATTGCCCTAAAATTTCAGGGAACAAGATGGACAATTTACAAACGTTAAAATTTGTACCACATCCATTTGATTTTCAACTAAAATACAGGTCAAATCAAATCTGTTGGCAAATTAGCTGCCGCCCTTTGGTCTGAAAATCAAACATAGTCTAGTAAAATGTGGTGCACTGTGATCTGCACACCACAAATTGAAGAGTCCTCTCACGGTGAAAGAAGCCAAGTGTCATAGGACTGCGGCCTATGTGAAGATGAGTAAGGAGTACCTCATCTTGTCTGTGTGGCTGGAAAGAGGTACACCATAGCTGTCTTGTGGACTTTGCTACATGCAGATTACTGTTTTTCACTTTCAGCCATTCTTCGCCTGATCACTGCGTGACTGTGTACCTCAACAACGAGTCAATAGCATGCAGGGGGATGGCACACTGAAGTAACTAAGGATTGCAACATACTTCCTTGGATGTTACATCTACCCTTTCATTTCCCATAATACCCATATGCCCTGGCCCCCGGCTGAAAGACATCTCCTTCCCCAGCCTTTGTAGTTGGAGGGCATCCTGGATATTCTGGACTACTTTATCTGCTGGGTACAAGCATTGTAGAGAGTGAAGGACACTCAGGCCATCAGAACAGATGAGGAATTTAGCACTCAAAACACGTCTCATTTGCTCCAGTGCCCATAAGATTGTGTGCAATTCTGTGTCAAAAACAGTAATCTTGTGGCAGTCTTATCTTAAGGACACAATCAGGAAAAACAACAGAGCCCTCAGTTTCAGCCATCTGTAAATACATCTACATAGTTGTGGTGTTCAGTTAAAATGTCATAAAATAATGTATTAAAAATGTATGCAGGAACGCAAATCTCCTGTACTGTACTAAATCTAAAATTACTCTGGGCCTCTGCTGTAACCAAGGTGGCAGGCACTTAAAACCCTGGATTTGGGGTTGAACTTGTTCCTCACCAAGAGACTCCCACATATACTGCACGAGGATTACAAATGGCCTAGTTGCTCATGGATGACAGGAGAAAAGGTGCTGCACAGATGGATCAGCAACTGTATGGTATGCTGGTGAATTGGTAGCAACAAGGAACTTACATGCCTGACACATCATGAGGAACTGTCACCAACCCCATGGCACTTTAGGATATTCAGTGCCTTCTGGGTTCTGGCTTTCAGGTCTCTCATGTGTGGTAATCATGACAGTTTGTAGTCAAAAACGATGCCAAGAAACCTCACCAAGTCTTTAAAATGTGGAACACTTTCCTTCATATGTAAATTGATTACATAAAATTACTATTTGTGCAGTTAAAATACACACACACACACACACACACACACACACACACACACACACACACACACACACACACACACATATATATATATATATATATATATATATAAAAACAAAGATGATGTGACTTACCAAATGAAAGTGCTGGCAGGTCAACAGACACACAAACAAACACAAACATACACACAAAATTCAAGCTTTCGCAACAAACTGTTGCCTCATCAGAAAAGAGGGAAGGAGAGGGAAAGACGAAAGGATGTGGGTTTTAAGGGAGAGGGTAAGGAGTCATTCCAATCCCGGGAGCGGAAAGACTTACCTTAGGCAGAAAAAAGGGCGGGTATACACTCACACACATCCATCCACACATATACAGACATAATCAGGCATATTTAAAGACAAAGAGTTTGGGCAGAGATGTCAGTCGAGGCAGAAGTGCAGAGGCAAAGATGTTGTTGAATGACAGGGGAGGTATGAGTGGCGGCAACTTGAAATTAGCGGAGATTGAGGCCTGGTGGATAACGGGAAGAGAGGATATATTGAAGAGCAAGTTCCCATCTCCGGAGTTCGGATAGGTTGGTGTTAGTGGGAAGTATCCAGATAACCCGGACGGTGTAACACTGTGCCAAGATGTGCTGGCCGTGCACCAAGGCATGTTTAGCCACAGGGTGATCCTCATTACCAACAAACACTGTCTGCCTGTGTCCATTCATACAAATGGACAGTTTGTTGCTGGTTATTCCCACATAGAATGCATCACAGTGTAGGCAGGTCAGTTGGTAGATCACGTGGGTGCTTTCACACGTGGCTCTGCCTTTGATCGTGTACACCTTCCGGGTTACAGGACTGGAGTAGGTGGTGGTGGGAGGGTGCATGGGACAGGTTTTACACCGGGGGCGGTTACAAGGGTAGGAGCCAGAGGGTAGGGAAGGTGGTTTGGGGATTTCATAGGGATGAACTAAGAGGTTACGAAGGTTAGGTGGACGGCGGAAAGACACTCTTGGTGGAGTGGGGAGGATTTCATGAAGGGTGGATCTCATTTCAGGGCAGGATTTGAGGAAGTCGTATCCCTGCTGGAGAGCCACATTCAGAATCTGATCCAGTCCCGGAAAGTATCCTGTCACAAGTGGGGCACTTTTGTGGTTCTTCTGTGGGAGGTTCTGGGTTTGAGGGGATGAGGAAGTGGCTCTGGTTATTTGCTTCTGTATCAGGTCGGGAGGGTAGTTGCGGGATGCGAAAGCTGTTGTCAGGTTGTTGGTGTAATGCTTCAGGGATTCCGGACTGGAGCAGATTCGTTTGCCACGAAGACCTAGGCTGTAGGGAAGGGACCGTTTGATGTGGAATGGGTGGCAGCTGTCGTAATGGAGGTACTGTTGCTTGTTGGTGGGTTTGATATGGACGGACGTGTGAAGCTGGCCATTGGACAGGTGGAGGTCAACATCAAGGAAAGTGGCATGGGATTTGGAGTAGGACCAGGTGAATCTGATGGAACCAAAGGAGTTGAGGTTGGAGAGGAAATTCTGGAGTTCTTCTTCACTGTGAGTCCAGATCATGAAGATGTCATCAATAAATCTGTACCAAACTTTGGGTTGGCACGCCTGGGTAACCAAGAAGGCTTCCTCTAAGCGTCCCATGAATAGGTTGGTGTACGAAGGGGCCATCCTGGTACCCATGGCTGTTCTCTTTAATTGTTGGTATGTCTGGCCTTCAAAAGTGAAGAAGTTGTGGGTCAGGATGAAGCTGGCTAAGGTAATGAGGAAAGAGGTTTTAGGTAGGGTGGCAGGTGATCGGCGTGAAAGGAAGTGCTCCATCGCAGCGAGGCCCTGGACGTGCGGGATATTTGTGTATAAGGAAGTGGCATCAATGGTTACAAGGATGGTTTCTGGGGGGTAACGGATTGGGTAAGGATTCCAGGCGTTCGAGAAAGTGGTTGGTGTCTTTGATGAAGGATGGGAGACTGCACGTAATGGGTTGAAGCTGTTGATCTACGTAGGCAGAGATACGTTCTGTACCTCCACCTGTCCAATGGCCAGCTTCACACGTCCGTCCACATCAAACCCACCAACAAGCAACAGTACCTCCATTACGACAGCTGCCACCCATTCCACATCAAACGGTCCCTTCCCTACAGCCTAGGTCTTCGTGGCAAATGAATCTGCTCCAGTCCGGAATCCCTGAAGCATTACACCAACAACCTGACAACAGCTTTCGCATCCCGCAACTACCCTCCCGACCTGGTACAGAAGCAAATAACCAGAGCCACTTCCTCATCCCCTCAAACCCAGAACCTCCCACAGAAGAACCACAAAAGTGCCCCACTTGTGACAGGATACTTTCCGGGACTGGATCAGATTCTGAATGTGGCTCTCCAGCAGGGATACGACTTCCTCAAATCCTGCCCTGAAATGAGATCCATCCTTCATGAAATCCTCCCCACCCCACCAAGAGTGTCTTTCCGCCGTCCACCTAACCTTCGTAACCTCTTAGTTCATCCCTATGAAATCCCCAAACCACTTTCCCTACCCTCTGGCTCCTACCCTTGTAACCGCCCCCGGTGTAAAACCTGTCCAATGCACCCTCCCACCACCACCTACTCCAGTCCTGTAACCCGGAAGGTGTACACGATCAAAGGCAGAGCCACGTGTGAAAGCACCCACGTGATCTACCAACTGACCTGCCTACACTGTGACGCATTCTATGTGGGAATGACCAGCAACAAACTGTCCATTCGCATGAATGGACACAGGCAGACAGTGTTTGTTGGTAATGAGGATCACCCTGTGGCTAAACATGCCTTGGTGCACGGCCAGCACATCTTGGCACAGTGTTACACCGTCCGGGTTATCTGGATACTTCCCACTAACACCAACCTATCCGAACTCCGGAGATGGGAACTTGCTCTTCAATATATCCTCTCTTCCCGTTATCCACCAGGCCTCAATCTCCGCTAATTTCAAGTTGCCGCCACTCATACCTCACCTGTCATTCAACAACATCTTTGCCTCTGCACTTCTGCCTCGACTGACATCTCTGCCCAAACTCTTTGTCTTTAAATATGCCTGCTTATGTCTGTATATGTGTGGATGGATGTGTGTGAGTGTATACCCGTCCTTTTTTCCCCCTAAGGTAAGTCTTTCCGCTCCAGGGATTGGAATGACTCCTTACCCTCTCCCTTAAAACCCACATCCTTTCGTCTTTCCCTCTCCTTCCCTCTTTCCTGATGAGGCAACAGTTTGTTGCGAAAGCTTGAATTTTGTGTGTATGTTTGTGTGTCTGTCGACCTGCCAGCACTTTCATTTGGTAAGTCACATCATCTTTGTTTTTAGATATATTTTTCCTACGTGGAATGATTCCCTCTATTATAACCATATATATATATATATATATATATATATATATATATATATATATATATATATATATATATATATATATATATATATATATTAGCTGCAGAAAACTGAAAACCCTTATTTTCAGCCCATTCCTCTAACCTCTGCACTGTAAGTTGTAATCGATGTGTTGCTGATGCAACATGCGAGGCGAAACACAAAACCGCAAAATTGTCCGCAAAAAAGGAGCATTGTACAGTACTCCTTTCAGTGAACTTTATACTATTTATGGCTGCAGTGAAGGGCATAAAACACTGCCCCGAGGAACACCATTCTCCTGCTCAGAAGGATTCAACAGTCACCAACTTGGCACCTAAAAAACTGCATAGACAGGAAGAACCATGAAAATTGGGAGGTGGCCATGAAAGCCCCGCTGGTGAAGCTGCCCCAAAACACTGTGCCTCCAAGTAGTGATGTCAAAGAACATTGTGATACAGTGATGTTTAAGTAGGAAGATGTTCGATAGCTACCTCTAGCAGTGTCACAGTGCCAACAATGAATTCTAATCTGAAACCACACTGAGAGCAGTTAAGAAGTTCCCTGGTATCAAACATCCAGTCTACACAATGGTTAACCATTCACTCCAGAATCTCTCCAACACAGCCCTTTACAACACTCCAGTAACTGTAGGGACACATTCTGTCCTTTCCTGATATGAGGAGAGTGGTATCAAAATGGCTTTTCTCCATGAGTCGGGAAAGTTGCCTGTCTACCATGTTGATGTTGTTGTTGTTGTTGTCGTTGTTGTTGTTGTGGTCTTCAGTCCTGAGACTGGTTTGATGCAGCTCTCCATGCTACTCTTTCCTGTGCAAGCTTCTTCATCTTTCAGTACCTACTGCGACCTACATCCTTCTGTATCTGTTTGGTGTATTCATCTCTTGGTCTCCCTCTACGATTTTTACCCTCCACACTGCCCTCCAATACCAAATTGGTGATCCCTTGATGCCTCAGAACATGTCCTACCAATCAATCCCTTCTTCTAGTCAAGTTGTGCCACAAACCTCTCTTCTCCCCAATCCTATTCAGTACTACCTCATTAGTTATGTGATCTACCCATCTAATATTCAGCATTCTTCTGTAGCACCACATTTCAAAAGCTTCTATTCTCTTCTTGTCCAAACTATTTATTGTCCACGTTTCACTTCCATACATGGCTACACTCCATACAAATACTTTCAGAAACGACTTCCTGACACTTAAATCTATACTCGATGTTAACAAATTTCCCTTCTTCAGAAATGCTTTCCTTACCATTGCCAGTCTACATTTTATATCCTCTCTACAACCATCATCAGTTATTTTGCTCCCCAAATAGCAAAACTCCTTTACTACTTTAAGTGTCTCATTTCCTAATCTAATTCCCTCAGCATCACCCAACTTAATTCGACTACATTCCATTATCCTCGTTTAGCTTTTGTTGATGTTCATCTTGTACCCTCCTTTCAAGATACTGTCCATTCCGTTCAGCTGCTCTTCCAAGTCCTTTGCTGTCTCTGACAGAATTACAATGTCATCGGCGAACCTCAAAGTTTTTATTTCTTCTCCATGGATTTCAATACCTACTCCAATTTTTTCTTTTGATTCCTTCACTGCTTGCTCAATATAGAGATTGAATAACACCGGGAAGAGACTACAACATTGGGGAGAGGCTACAACCCTGTCTCACTCCCTTCCCAACCACTGCTTCCCTTTCATGCCCCTCGACTCTTATAACTGCCATCTGGTTTCTGTACAAATTGTAAATAGCTTTTCGCTCCCTGTATTTTACCCCTGCCACCTTCAGAATTTGAAAAAGAGTATTCCAGTCAACACTGTCAAATGCTTTCTCTAAGTCTACAAAGGCTAGAAACATAGGTTTGTCTTTCCTTAATCTAGTTTCTAAGATAAGTCGTAAGGTCAGTATTGCCTCACGTGTTCCGATATTTCTACAGAGTCCAAACTGATCTTCGCCGAGTTTGGCTTCTACCAGTTTTTCCATTCGTCTGTAAAGAATTCGCGTTAGTATTTTGCAGCCGTGACTTATTAAACTGACAGTTCAGTAATTTTCACATCTGTCAACACCTGCTTTCTTTGGGATTGGAATTATTATATTATTCTTGAAGTTTGAGGGTATTTCGCCTGTCTCATACATCTTGCTCACAAGATGGTAGAGTTTTGTCGGGACTGGCTCGCCCAAGGCTGTCAGTAGTTCTAATGGAATGTTGTCTACTCCCGGGGCCTTGTTTCGACTCAGGTCTTTCAGCGCTCTGTCAAACTCTTCACGCAGTATCAAATCTCCCATTTCATCTTCATCTTCACCTACATCCTCTTCCATTTCCATAATATTATCCTCAAGTACATCGCCCTTGTATAGATCCTCTATATACTCCTTCCACCTTTCTGCTTTCCCTTCTTTGCTTAGAACTGGGTTTCCATCTGAGCTCTTGATATTCACACAAGTGGCTCTCTTTTCTCCAAAGGTCTCTCTAATTTTCCTGTAGGCAGTATCTATCTTAACCCTAGTGAGATAAGCCTCAACATCATTACATTTGTTCTGTAGCCATACCTGCTTAGCCATTTTGCACTTCCTGTCAATCTCCTTTTTGAGACATTTGTATTCCTTTTTGCCTGCTTCATTTACTGCATTTTTATATTTTCTCCTTTCATCAATTAAATTCAATATTTCTTCTGTTACCCAAGGATTTCTATTAGCCCTTGTCTTTTTACCTACTTGATCCTCTGCTGCCTTCACTACTTCATCCCTCAAAGCTAAACATTCTTCTTCTACTGTATTTCTTTCCCCCATTCTTGTCAATTGTTCCCTTATGCTCTCCCTGAATCTCTGTACAATCTCTGGTTCTTTCAGTTTATCCAGGTCCCATCTCCTTAAATTCCCACCTTTTTGCAGTTTCTTCAATTTTAATCTACAGGTCATAACCAATAGATTGTGGTCAGAGTCCCCATCTGCCCCTGGAAATGTCTTACAATTTAAAACCTGGTTCCTAAATCTCTGTCTTACCATTATAAAATCTATCTGAAACCTGTCAGTATCTCCAGGTTTCTTCCATGTATACAGCCTTCTTTCATGATTCTTGAACCAAGTGTTAGCTATGATTAAGTTATGCTCTGTGCAAAATTCTACCCGGCGGCTTCCTCTTTCATTTCTTAGCCCCAATCCATATTCACCTTCTACGATTCCCTCTATCCCTTTTCCTACTGCCGAATTCCAGTCACCCATGACTATTAAATTTTCGTCTTCCTTCACTATCTGAATAATTTCTTTTATTTCATCATACATTTCTTCAATTTCTTCATCATCTGCAGAGCTAGTCGGCATATAAACTTGTACTACTGTCGCAGGCGTGGGCTTCGTATCTATCTTGGCCACAATAATGCGTTCACTATGCTGTTTGTAGTAGATTACCCGCATTCCTATTTTCCTATTCATTATTAAACCTACTCCTGCATTACCCCTATTTGATTTTGTGTTTATAACCCTGTCTGCCATATCAAATTAAAATATTTCAGGAGGATTTCCTTTGATGCTGCCTGCAAATGTTGAAGCATGCTGTACTGGATCTGGCCACGACCAGGTGCAGTATCACGAGCCTCAGACAGTTCTGAAACCAGCTCCCACATGTTGAAAGGGCAATTGTAAGACTCAGAACTATTGGATTTGAAGCCGAACTGGCCCCTCTTAGTGGTCACACAGCAGTGGTGAAATGCCAGGCCCTGGCTGGCATTGGCAGTAGTCAGTGCAAAATGGGCAATGTCTCCATGTGTTATGGTGGAGACACCACTGTTTGCTATCAGTAAATGATTGTATTTTCTGTAAATCTTTCTGATGGCTTTCCATACTTTTTTTAGAACAAGTGGAATGGTTGATAGAGTCCAGAAATGCTTGCCATGCTCTCCTTAATGATATGTCAAGCTTGGCTCTCACGACTCGAAAGGCTATGGGGTTGTCTGCTGTTGGGTGGCATTTATACTGTCACACAGTCACATGTCTGGCCTGGACTGATGGGCAGCACTCATTGGTCCACCTAGCTACAGGTTGCGTCCGAAGACCACCTGAGGACTTTGGGATGAATAAGTCGGTGGCATGGTGGCTCAATCGTGTGATGTGGTCCACTCATTTGTGGACCTTGCTTCAGTGTTCAAACACAGCCGGCAGGCTGAACAGCAGCCACTTTGCCCAGCTGACCACCCATTTCAGTAGCTTGCTTTCTATTAAGGGTCAACTGGTAGAGGGATCCACAGTGCAATGGTCGCTTGAATGAAGGACACCAGTTGCTTCCTGCAGACACTGGGCAGCACAAAGAGAGGTCAATGGCTGAGGACAACCCAGCAGAAGCCAAGAAATAAGTGGGATTGCCTGTGTTGAGAATGCACAGCTTCCAGACATCATGAGATTCTCAAAACTCGACTCCTAGGGTAAGTTGAGTTATATAACATGTTGTGGGCACTGAATTAACCCAGGACGAGAAATGGGTGAGGAAGTTGTTCTAAAAGGTCCATTAGAATCTCACAGTCTATAGCACATGAGGAGGCAAATACAGTGAGCAAATAGTGATCTTGTGACCCCTATGAACTTCAATGCTACTGTTTGAGGTCAGTAACAAAGGAGAGAGCTGAGGAGTGGTGTGTGTTATTGACTAACTCTGCAACTCTTCCCTTGTTCTTTCTGCAGTCGGGTCATTCTTGCTGTGGGGACCCAAAGCACAGGGGTGTCAGTGGCTTTAAAATGTTTCTCGTAAACACAGGCACAGGGGATGTGTTTGTGCAAGGTGTTTAAGTTAGTCCACATGAGTCCTGAATGCATTCACATTCCATTGTAGTATGAGAGCCATTTATCACAGGGTTGCACTGTCCTCCTGTCTCTTTGCCAGGGTGGGGAGCCTGCAATGCGTGAAGGATCAGTCTTGGGGTGAGATGGTTGCCCCGGTCAGTCTTCTTCACATTCTACTGGCTCTGATGCAGAAGCAGTACAACCATTAGGTTGAATGACGTCAATATGGACTGACAGTTTACTAGCTATTCTCTTCTATAATGAAAGCCTTTTGTTTGCTGTCTTGGACAGGGATGGCTTTATAGGAAGTATTGCAGCAGAAATAAGAACAGTGCTGGATTGTTTACCAGACTTGGCTTTGTAGGAATTACCACAACTGTGGTAGTTGAGCTCTGCGGTGTTGTCAACTGTCACTTTATCTCATGTTCTTGGGGCGGGGTGGGGAGAACTATGGGCTCTGGAACAACTGCAGTTTTATACGTGCACCAACAAAAGCAGGTAGTAGTGTTGACATTAGCGACCTCCATTTGTGTAGTGGCATTGTCTGTCAGAGAATATGCTCTTAAGGGCGGAAGCGAAAGATGTGTGAATGTGGGAGGTTGCATGGCCTCGTAGATCTTCTTGGCCTCATCATATGAGGTTGTTTTAATCTTCCATATCATTCTTTCTTCAAAGTAAATGCTGCAGTCTCTACTCCAGACAAATTGATCCCCAGAGCAATTTACACACTTTGGAGGAGACGAACAAATGACATCTTCATGGGCGGGCTTACCACACATGCCACAAATGGCTTCTCCTTTACATCCCAGATGGTGTGCCCAAAACACTCGCATTTAAAAACAGTGCACAGTGCACTGGGTTGGGAATATAAGGCTACTCCCTCAGGTGAAGGCAATCTGTCTTGATATGTTCTGGGAGTTTCATGCTGTTAAAGGTAAGGATTAAGGAGTCAGGATTTTACCAGATCCCCATCCACCCTTTACATGATATTCTGCATGTCCACAATATCTTCTTGAGCTCATTCATTTTTAAAGTTTTCTTTGGGAATGTCAACAAGATCTCTACATGACCTAATACCTTTGCTGTAGTTCATGATGTAGAGCTCCGCTTCAGTGACATATTCCCCAATGCATTTAGCTTTTACGAGGTTTTTTTGTTTGTTGAGGACTACATGTGTCAACAAAAAGTGTTCCATTTTGCAATCACTTAAACGATGTTGAAGTGCCAGCAATGTCCTCCACATCCTTTTAAATATGAAAGGTGAAACTTTCTCATAGTTGCCCCCTTTCCTTGTAACAATTAGAAGCACATTCTGACGAGCAGCATGCATTCTATGACAATAAACTGAAGTACTCTGAATGATCCCTGAATCAGGAGTCCTGGCTACACAAGCCTTCTTGGTAGATCAAGTGTTGATATTCACTAGCAGTACACTCATTCCTCTGGGAGCTGACGAGTTTAAATTCACAGGTTCCATCTCAGTCCCACGAGCAGCTAGGGAAATACAGGTCCCCCATGACAGAGCCCTGTGTGTGCAGGAAAGCCCCATACAACTGAGGTGCAGCAGTACTCCCCCCCACCCCCACCCCCCATTTTTTTTTTTTTTTTTTTTTAAAAAAGAAGGTGTTTTCACCATCCTCATTACCAGTGTGGTCAAGTAAAGTTTCTGTTCCAAAGCCACCTACAGAACAGGCCTGTCAATGCCAACTCTAAGAGTGGCAGTGACATTGTCATGTTTGGTCTGTTGATCTGCAAGTTTCCACCCGTGCTATTTTTTTAATTTTTTTTCATCTGTGTGAGCATTTTTGAAGTGCGAGCTGTAGCATTTGGCGTTGCCGAAAAAACATTAGTGATTTTCAGTGCATGGCTGCAGAGGGAATTATATAAATGGCCCAAAGGTCAGTGATATTCCCTTCCCAGAAGCTGAAATAGATTCAAGCTATCTGTAGAGATGATTTTCAGCCAATGAGTAATTACAGGGAAGTAATATATGTTAATATACCCACAGTACTTTAATACAATTTTAATATTATGTATTTGTAAAAGAGATCGAAAAAAAATGTTATGCTATTTTTATCTTCTAGGACTGTGAACCACATTTTCAGCACCAGGATGCGGAACAAGACACCAGTACGTATGATAGTAAAATGGGAAGGCTGTTAACAAAACCCTTATAGAAGCCTAGATTGGTTAAATGTAAGTCATTTTGATATTTTGTAAGCATTCCAATAGAAAGTAATTTCATAATCTACAGAATCTAGTAATGTTTTTATGTTAGATCTATTTTGCCTGAGCACGCTGTTTATAAATAGCCCAAATGAAATTATGAATTTTTTGTTATTACAGGAGCTGTGCCATCACTGTTTCCAAAATGTCCATAGCATATGTCAAAAACTACAGAAGGGGAGGACCAGAAAACAGAATAAGCAAGGAAAATGAACAGTTAGCTTTTGTACTGGAAGAAACTGAGGAGACGTTTTGAAGCTTGTAGGCAAGCTCAAAGAACTAAACATGAAACTAAATTCCAGAACTTTGCACCCCGATTGGTTTATTGCACAGAAAGAGAAAGTGCTATTGTTTATAATTATAACTGAGGAACCACAGCCAAGAATGAGATCCTGTGTCAAAATTAGTAAGGATTTAAATTTGTTAATTTTTTCGATCAAGTGGAAGTAAAAAGTGCATCTCTAGTAGCTGTGTCATGTATTAACACGGATTTGAAAAAAATCATCCAGAATATACATTGCATATTTGTGGAGCATTTATCTGACAAGCAGTCAGTTGAAAATTGTTTAGTTGCAGTGGAAAAGGCAATTAATCATTCTGGAGAAAGATTTCCTGAAAAAAGTAATGCTTTAGCTTTCCTCAAAGAACAGATTATTTTTGTGAGGAAGGTGAATGTAAAATGTTATTCCTGGGAGACTATAGTTTCTTTTCCTCCTTTGTATATTCTATTTTACCACATGCATAAAAATTTATCAGGAACTCTGGTAATCCCATTCTTCCATCACCAGACACAAGGAGGTAAATTAAACACAGATCAGAAGACAGGCAACGCCACAGATGGATTACAAGAAGGGCAGTGTTATAGGTCCTGCTGTACACAAAAGTGAATCTGCAAAATCAGCTTATGTATTTATGATTTCAAGCTTGTTGTCTTTTTTCTTTAATGCTGTCTGTATGTTACCAGTTCCAAATGCTGTTGGTATTCAGCTGTGCTCTATGGTTAAATGCAATGTTATTGGCCTGGAACACACAGGATTCATAGTGCTTACTTTTTTGGTTGATAATAGTGATGTAAATAGAAAGGCCATTTTTTATTTAAGTGATCCACCAGAACTGAAAACTCAGTACACACAACCAAAATATCCAAGCAGAAAATTAATTTTTGTGGATAACCCTGCTCGTGTCTTAAATTGTGTGTGAAATTCTTGGCTGTATGCTTCTGATCAGGAAATAATATTCCCAGAATTCAAAGGGACTGCTAAAGCTTTAGATTAGATCAGATTAGATTATGTGTACTTTCCGTTACAGTTGATCCATAGTGAGGAGATTCTCTGGGATGTGGAACATGTCAGAAAACAGCAATACACAATAAATATTTACAAAATGAGAACAGGTATGCTAATGTACCTTCCACACATCCCAAATGAAACTGCCCTTGTGGTTGTGGAATCAGTAAATTAATAATCTTAAGCATATTTACATTTAAAGGGATATAAAACTTGTCACCAAATATTAAAATTTCAATACACTTAGGTGCATATGATAATTCTTAGGCTATTATAACCATGCATGATCAAATTTTTTAAAAATTACAGCATTTATTTAAAATGATTAAGTTACTGCATAAAATCTGTTCTGAAGTCAGACTGCACACAGTATTCACACTATTTGATATTATTAATATACATGCATCAAATGGTTCTGCTGAGAAATTCATCGATGGGGTAGAAGAAATTGGCCATCAATAAAGCCTTCAGAATCTTCGCAAACTGAACTTTATTATTAATTAAACCTTTTATAGCTGCTGGCTTGTTATTAAACATGTCTATTGCTGAATAGTAGACATCTTTCTGAACCAAAGTGACTTTAAATCTTTGTGAAAGTTATTCTTATTTCTAGAACTGATCCATGAACTGAGCTACTGGTTTGAAGGAAAGACATATTTTTAATGAAAAATTTCATTAAGTGATAAATATACTGGGAAGCAGTTGATAGTATTGCCATTTCCTTAAACAGCCCTAGCTGCAGTATGTTCTTCAGTTCACACCACAAATAGCTCATATTGCACTTTTTTTGGGCTTCGAAAACTTTAGCTTAGCTTGATGAGCTAGCCCAGAAAATAATCCTATATGACATTATGGAATGACGGTAAGTAGAGTATGATAGCTTCTTTACTTTTATATCACTTATGTCTGACAACATTCGCATAGCTAACAGACTTGTTTAAGCGCTTCAGCAGTTCCGTGGTATGCCCCCCCAGTTAAATTTTTTAACAAGCTGTTATCTCAAGAATTTAACAGTGTCAACTTTGTTGTCTGTTTGTTGTCATATTTTAGGCATATGGTGGCAGGAAACCTTTTAGAAGTCCTGAACTACATATAGTATGTTTTCTCAAGCTTTAGTGGCACATAATTGGCTAGGAACCATTTATTAACATACATAAAAATTTCATTAGCCAACCTTTGCAAGACTATATTTGATTTACAATTTATTGCAATGTTTGTGTAATCTGCAAACAAAACAAACTCTTGGCATCTGGTAATGTTACTAAAAAAGGTCATTGATACACAGGGAAAAGTGAGGGCTCTAACATGGAACCTTGGGGGGGGGGGGGGGGGGGGGGCACTACGTTACTGGTTCCCATTTGGGTGACGGGTGATGCCTGATAGCTTAATACACATCTCTTTCCTATTGACATTCTTTGTTTTCAGCCAGAGATATAGAATTTGAATCATTTTTCTTCAGCATTTCCTGTTAAACCACAGTATTTTCTTAAGAATATCCTGATTTACGCAGTAAAATGCCTCTGACAGATCACAAAATACACCAGTAGCCAGTAATTTATTGTGTAATGATTTACGTACATTCTCACTGTGTGTGTAGATAGCCTTCTCAATATCAATCTAAACTGTGACTTGGATAATATTTTATTTGTGGTCAGCTGGTTAAGAAGACTATAGTATGTTACCTTTTACAAAATTTTTGTGAATCTGGGCAAAAGTGCAATCAGATAGAAATTTGATGGTATTTCTTTATCTCCTCTATTTTACAAAGGCTTAACTTCAGCATGTCTCAATCCTTCAGGAAATGTTATATTGATAAAAGACTGGTTACACAAATTGCTTAAAATGTAGTTAAACTCAGAGCCACACTGTTTAATTTACTTTGTTGTTATATCATCATAGCCACTACAATTTTTTGATTGTAAGCATTTTATGGTGGACATTACTTCTACCAATGTTGCGAGTCATAGTCATATTACAGTAGTTATTTGTAGTGAATGATCCGACATATTCTGCGGCATCATCTACTGAACCTGACAACCCCATCTTTTTAGCAACGATTATGAAACGCATATTAAAATGTCCAGCAACACTACACACACCTGTTTTATCATTTATTCTTAATGCTATGTGCTCCTCTCTGGTTCTACCAGTCCTCCCCTCACTATATCCCATATTGTCTTATTTACTTATCTTTGTAGCTTCCTTTGGTGCCTTAAAATCTGTACATTCAATTGAGAAAAACCAACTTCAAAAATACGGAATTTCTCTTTCTCTGAAAGCAATGTATCTATTGCATTTTAGGACAAAATATTTCTCTGGCTTTAAGAATATTTCGAGAATGCACTACAGTAGCACTGAGAAAGCTAGGGCCTTACACAATCTCAAATCACTGTTACAGCACTGTTTCATTCATAGAGATAATTTGTAAGTGTTGGTATGCGATTAGTGTTAAAATATTGTGGAAAGGGAACAGAATAGAAGTGAAGTTTATTGTCTCTTAGCATACAGTTTCAAGTCATTGACTTAATGCACAGGAGACTGATCAGAATACAAAAACTGCTTTACAATTTTCCTTATAATATCAGTAATACAATATACTGTACTGGCTAATTAATTAATTAATTAAGCAATTAATAATTTTTCTTCAAAGGTAACAAACTTTTAAAAATTAACAGCCCTAAGTACTTGCTCTCTACTGCTCAAATTTTCAGGTTGTCATTCACGAATTCTTCTACTGAATAGTAATATTTTGCACAAGTTTCTCATACAAGGTTTTTTTCAGTGTTTCTAAATTTAAGTTGAGCAATTGTTCCTTTCACTTTGTTATGAATTTTAATAGCCATATAATGTAGAGTTTAAGCATAATGTTTTGAATGGTGGGTGGGTAGCATAAAATTATTCTGATTTCAGATGTTGTAATCATGATGAAAATGATTTGCTACAAATAAATGAGGGTTACTGTGTACAAAGATAATCAGCTCATAGATGTACATTGAGGGAACACTTAATATACTTAGATTTTTTATGAGTGGGCAAAATGATTTTCTTTGCCCTACATTGTGGACATTTCTATTGATGGTTTCCTGAAGAATATTCGACACACATGGTTTGAGTTACCCCAAAATACAATTCCATGCCTTATTACTGACTCAAGGCAGCTGTGATATACTACTTTTCTTATGCCGATACTGATAGCATTTTACAAGTCCTCATTGCAAATGCTAGGCTATTTGATTTGTTTTCAAGGTGCTGTATATGTGAGCCCCATAACAGATTTATATCCAGCTGCATTCCTAGGAATATCACACAGCTAGCTAGCTTCCTGCAAATCCTGGTTTCTCTGACTGACCTGAATATTATTTAATTTTGCTTGTTTTGTTTTAAGCTGCATTAACTGAGTCTTTTACATGTTTAATTTTAAATCATTTAAATCAAAACAGGTACCTATTTTTTCTAAAGTAGTTAATAGAGTTTGGGGAATTTGGTCAGTACTGTTACTTTCAATGATTACAGATGTGTCATCTGCAAATAAAACTGAGTGACACTCAAAATTAAGTGGTGGATCATTTACGTAAAACAGAAACAGAATGGGTCCTAAGACAGAACCTTGGGGGTACTCCATGTGTAATGGTTTTCCATTTTGAAGTGCAAGTTCCTCTCTCTGATGATGTAACCATTCCTTGTCTTTGGTTGGTTAGATAGGACTTAAACAATTCTAATACTATGCCTATAATTCCACACTTTTCTGGTTTACAGGGTAGCAAGGAGTGGTTCACACTATCAAAGGTCTTTGATAGGACACAAAAGATTCCTGTAGCATGCAGTGAGTTGTCTACAGAGGTGATCTACTAAATGGTTTATAGCAGTTACTGTGGTTTTGCCGTTTTTGAAATCCACACTGATTTTGAGATTATTTTAAATTTTTCTATGCAATTTTGAATTTTTATGGTGACTACCTTTTCAAATATTTTTGATAATGATAGAAGAAGAGAGACTGGGTTGTTTCCCATATGTTATTTTGTGCCTTTTTTGAATAGAGACTGAGAAATCCATTCATGAGCCAATTAATACAAGAAACTCTCCTCATTCCTTCACGAGCTTGTCCAGTGGCTGAAAAAAGTGGAAGGAACTAAATACTGGCAACAAACTGACAAGAGGGACACTTTGTTTTGAGCCATTCAACAGAAACAATGATACAGGTGCCCAAGCATTGTCTTATTGATTGTGGACACAGTTTTTTCCCACCAGGGAAAGTCTAGTCAGTCAGTTTGGAGGCTTGATTTGTGCAGTATCAACAGCTGGCTGGTTTAAATTATAATATTTCAGTTCACCAGATTTTTTAGGCAGAAAACAACATTAGAATCTGTGGCTTGATGGACACAGGTGACCCTGTGATTTTTTTCTACCTGTGAAGATTATACGTGACAGACGTGTCAGAATCTAATTCCTGTGTAGTAGATAGAAATGATGTGAATGAAATTTCTAATGAATGTGGTGTATCATTTATCACATAGCAGAATATTGTTTCTATGCATGTAATAAACAGACAATGTGCAGTTATTGTACAGTATTTTTGACTGTACATAGAAAACATGTCATCCTCCAGTTTAATTGATGCAGCAGACAGAGGTGGTTTCTGTTATCCACGTGATGTTGTGGGCTATATGCATCTTAATATATATGCTGGTGATGAACATGTTACTCAATCATTTCAGGGTAGAGTTCTTACAAAGAGAGAATCAGTGAAATACCTTAAAATTTTTGGGTGGAAGGTGTTAGCTTAATAGTTTATTGGGACTTTCTTGCCCTGCTCATTCAGCAAGTGTGATCCAGGAATGAATTACGCACATTGCAAGTAACATTGTATTAAATAATTTTGCTATGAACCAAACAGACCAGGTGAGGTCAAAATACATGCCTGCAGCTAAAAGCAAGAGTTGACCAAATTTTGAACAAGAGGCAAAATATAGTTTTATTTCACAGAGACAATGTTTATTTAAGAGAAAGTACCAAAACTATGCAATTCTTTAAGTAAAAATGGCACACAATAGGCCAAAAAATTCTTACAAGAATACCTGTTGTATATATCATTTAGCTACTTACGACAGAGCAATACATTGTTTGCCTACACACTGTCGTTCATTTGTTAACTGAAGTCATTCCTTGTAAATCAATGATGTGGGATTACATTTTTGAAGTAAAATATCATAGGGTGACACACGTTATTAGTGATCTTGAACTGTGCTGTTTACGTTAGTTTTTGCATGTTGATGTTATTATGAGAATTATTTAGGTTTTTTAACTGCTCATAACAGTGTCACATATAAAATGAACAAGAGAAATTTCCATAATTCAACACTGCTGAAGCTTCACAGTCAGTCTGTCATTGCATGCGTAACACCAGTTGGTAAGCAGACAGACTAAACACAATAATCTCACAATTACTGATTCAGGCCTCCTCTGCAGGTGGTATTGCCTGTTCCCTATGGCACCCAAAGTACCATCGCCGCACCATACAGTGGTCACTGAAGTATGGCCAGAGCTTATGGTTGTGGTGGGTTGGCAACACTTACCAGTCTCCAGGTCAGAAACCCTGCGGTCACCCAAAACCCGAACCCAGCAAATGAATGATAAGCCCCTGAGGGTATCAGTTTCCTCAGTCACTATCAGTCATGACCTGAAGTCATACATAATGGTTTTCCTCACCACAATGCCAGGACTAACCCTGTTGCTCACCTCCAAAACATTGGAAGAAAGTGACCTCTCTCCAGGTCATCACCAAACTCACTGACAATGGCCATCAGACTAGAGCAGAGCCACAATTTATTGCTGAAAGCATTCATCAACAGTTCATGCTTCCCTGTCAGGGCATCACTCCCAATGCAGGCATTTGTACTATGGTGTTTTCAGCACCCTGTGTATGGCATGGCAATTCTCAGGGGAGTGTGGCCTCTGGCCAATGATGCGAAATGACACAGACTGTTGCAGCGAGTCCATTACTTGTTCTTGTACGGCAGGCTCCATTCTGATTAGTGAACAATAAGGCGATTATCCCTTGTGATGGTAAAATGTGGCTGATCAGAACCTTGGTGATGAGTATGCCATCCTGCACATTCCCATGCTGTCCAATACCGGGCCACTGTCACATCTGTATGTCCCACAAATCTGGATCTCCACACAATTTGACTGGCCAAATGGGGACACACACTGAGATCCTTTTCAGAATTTGTCAGGTGTTGGTACCCTTTTCTCACACAAGTATGCAGCATCTATGTGTCCTTTGCAGTGAGCACTTGACATCTGACACTGTTCATGCCCTTATATGCCCTATGAGGAGTGGTAGAAACGCTAACCATGGAAACACTACTGTACTCTTGTGGTAGTTCTACATGTCACAGAATTGCAACTCTAATCAACTCCAAATCCCTAATGGTGTTTAAATGTACGAAGCTACACCTGACATCCAATCACATTTTCTGGATGCCTAACTTACCTTTGTTGGGCAGTGGATATGACATATGCAATACTTAAACTATAAAAGGGATTGAACTTAATGTCAGAGCAGATGCGGAAAGGCTTCTTTGTATGGGTAAATTTCATCAACTTGAGTTTTCAGCATCACATACAGGTTGGGGCAGAATACCCTCTGAGGAACTGCCTCAGAAAACTATGAACCATCCAACTAAGTACCTTTATTTCAAGTCATCTGGGTAAAGCATGGCTGTTACAGTGCTCTTTTAAAATATGAAAGGAACATACGTCGATAAATACAGTTAGCAGGATTCCTCTTGTTTCTTGAAATTTCCCAGAGGGAGAATATTCCATCATCTTTCAGATGTGAATCCCAGACAGTGTTTTTTCTTCTTCTGATATTTCAGCTGACAACCATACATCCATCCATCTTCAAGGTGTGTCAGTGACAAAATTAAAACCACTTGGCTCAATTCTGTGAAGTAAATGAACTCTGGTCAAAGAGGTTTTCATTGTGTTGCCAACTCACCTTGAAGATAGCTGTACAGTTGTCAGCCAAAATATCGAAAGAAGAATAATACTGACCCGGATGGCTGCCCAAAAGATGGAGTACTCAGCTTGTTATATGCAAGTTTTTTTGCAGTTTTTCGTGCATCTCTCAATCATCCAAATTCGCAGGTGCTCCAGCACCGTGGAAGAACCTCCAATGGACAATTCAAGAGAAACAGCTGCCCTGCTGGAGGATGAGCAATGATGCTGGAGACTCTTTGATTGACTTGGCTTTAAAGGCAAGTGGCATGGTAAAGATGCCAGTGGATAAGCGACACCTCACTGGCTTCGGTACAGAGCCTAGGGATAAAGCTTGTTCTCTAAGACCCTGCTGCCAGCCTGATGCCTACAAGGCATACTGCACTCAACATCTTTAAGTATGAATTTCATGCTGCTCTATAAATGGTACTCCCATACTTTAGATAGGACTAGGTAAATGTTTTCAGAAGTGTTGTAAACAGGATTTTTCAACAATCTGAACTTTTCAGCTAAGAAATTTCAAAATATTTATGCTCAAATGGCTCTGAGCACTATGGGACTCAACTTCTGAGGTCATTAGTCCCCTAGAACTTAGAACTAGTTAAACCTAACTAACCCAAGGACATCACAAACATCCATGCCCGAGGCAGGATTCGAACCTGCGACCGTAGCGGTCTTGCGGTTCCAGACTAGAGCGCCTTTAACCGCACGGCCACTTCGGCCGGCAAAATATTTATGCCTTTGAGGGATATTAGTTTAAGATTCCATGAATGTGGTAGCCATGTAAGCCTTTGATCAAATACAAGATATAGGAACTGTCTTACTGATTTAAATGGAGAATGTTGCCATTAAGCAGTAGTTTTAATTCATTAAAGTGATGATGGCCATGAATAAAAAAAGACCCACTGTTTTATACATTGTAAATGTAAAGTACATCTTTGGTGCCCAGTCCTCCACCATCTGAAATAGAACCATAATTAATGAGTTGTGAATACAAGGTAGGACGATGAGCACTATCACAAAATTGCCTACAGATGATACTACCAGTTATGTGATATATAGGCATGAGAAAGAGGGTGACACTTAAAATGCTCCCTTGAGGGACGCCATTCTCTTGCATGAAGAGTCTGTGTAGCAACTGTGTTTTTGGGTGAACAGTCAGATCGTCATAGCAGCCACATGATGGTGATGGGAGACTGGAGCAGCATCTTTTATTGTCTATTAATGACCTGGTGCCTTTCTTGGTACATTCTTGTTCCACTAAGTACAACTATCCATGTTGTTGCTTACTCTTGGCTTTTTCATTCTCAAGCCATGGTCTAGGTATCTTCTGCTTTTTAAGCAGATAGTAGGTAGGACTTCAGGCTTTATGGATGCGTCCTTGTCATGTTTAATAAGGTGTTGAGTAATTTTAACTTCAATACATTCTTTTATTATGGAATCTGAGGGGCTGGAGATCTGATTCAGCACCTCTGTTTGTCTGAAATTCATGGAGTGTCCCATTACCATGCAGGCAACTTATCCGACTGACCTAGATGTGCGTGTCAGTGTTCAGTGTAACATCCTTCCATAATTCTACCAGTCTGAGCTATGAACAACAGTTCACACTGGCAAGGGATCAAGTAAACTCCCAACTTGTGGGAGCTTAAATCACCTTTTCCACTGTCCAGGAGCGATTTAAATCTGGTAGGTGAACGGAATATACACCGCATCTTATGCTTTTTTACAATGCAATATACCCTGGTCGGCAAAGTGCCAGTGTATGGAAGTGTAGAAATGTTTCCCTTTGTAACTTAATAAAATAATTACAAAACTGCAAAATAAGAAATGATAGGTATTGCAAAAAGACCAACATACACATGCCATTAAGAAAGCCAAACTACAGCACGAACGCTGGCATCGAAAACACACTTGACTGTGTTGATGACGATGCTGACTTCCTATAGGCATTCAAAAATACTGTAGAAACACCAGGCATGCCTAGCAAGACACTGCCATGTTTGGACAGCACTATGGAGGTCAAAGGTCATAAAGGTGGTCTCACAGAGACCAAACAGTATGATTATGGCAGTCTTCTGGTGTCACCTGATGCAAACCCAATCTGGTAAAAAATCTTGACACAGTCAATTGTGTTGAAGGTTTTAACCACAGCCAACACATTGTTGTAGCTTCGTACTAGTGGCAACAGGTACCAGTCAGAGATGGTACGGGCATTTAGCTTCCAGTGATCACTGAAAGAGTGCCAGGAGCCATCCTTTAATATATCCACCGTCCACGGATAGGAAAATCTCAGAGTGTGAATTATAGCGTTTTTACTTCAACTAAAGTCTTTCTTCAAAATTTACAAAACAATATTCGTGAGGTAGGACTGATCCTCCAAGCCTACCGATAACTAAATCAGAGATTCTTCCAAACATAAACTGTCTGTAGTAATCATACAACTTCACCAAACCAAGCCCCGGGCATCTCGTGAAGAGCGGCACGGAGTCCACGTTGCCGTCACCTGAGTCCCAGGGCAAGTAGGGGCCCTGTGAGGATGGCTCTGGTATGCTGGTGGCGGTGGACGATGATGCGGTGGCTACGATGACACCAGTGGGCTCGCTCGGTGTGAACTGCCTCTCCAGGCTCCTGCGCCAGCCTAAATACTGCTTGGTGCACGGATATGGCTGGCTCTATTTGCAGTCACGTGTCAAGCGGAAGGAAAGAGGTCCGCGGCTGTAGCGACCTCTTGCGGCACTGTGGACGCCTTCTGGTGGTCTCTGGGAAGCGTCTGTATTTCCGGGACGACCGGTCAGGCTGACCCCTACTCGGACCGGGGCCCGCTAAACCGGTCTGCTTCGCGGGAAGCGAGAGTTGCAGGTGCTTAGTCTGGACACAGTATCCTTCTTCTAGGCAAGGCGAAAGGTGGATGTCCATGGGCTTTTGGAAGGCCTGTAGCATGCAGGCAGTAAGCAACTCGTCAAACTCTGCCTTGACGTTCTTGAGTTTGTCCGGTGTTAAGGACCATAGCCGGCAAAAGACAGCAGATCTGAGAGTGGTGTCGATGTAGTGGATAGTTAAATGGCAGAACTCCTGAGGCAACAGAACAGGTGTGTGAGAGCACGAAATTGCACCAGAAGGTCAGCATATGAGCCAGAAACTGAAACCAGCTTCACATAAAAAAGCAAGAAAATGAATTGTGCTCCTTGCTGATCTTACGGTATCACTGTCACTGAGGTGCCAGCTGGCAATGACAGGCAGCAGTCTGATGATGCCGCAGAGGAGGTCCAATTGCAGGTTGAGGTTGGGGATGAGATGATGTATGCTGGAAGTGGCTATGGTAGTTCTTCGTTGCCATCAGGAGGATGGCAGAAGTGGTGCTGGGCTCCCATATAAACCACCGTGAGAAGACAGACAACTCAGAGCCAGTGTCAATCAGCAATAGCATGGTGGAGCTTATATCATGGACAAACAGGTGCTGTGAGACTCGGCAGCAGTTAACGGTGCCTAACCCTGGCAGCAGTTGGTGTTTGTATGCCAACAGCAGGGCTCCCTGCAGTTCATAGCATCTGAGCCAAACTGCACAGGGTACGAGAGATGTCAGCACGGCAGCTGGAGTGGAAGCAGCAGTAGCTGTCTTTGCTTGTGAAGGGTCTGGGATTGCATGGATGGCAGAAGTCACAATTGAGGCAAGTCATGGTCGTCTGCAGCGTTGCCATGCTGGCACTGAGATGGGCAAGGATGTCATATATACTCAGCTGCTGGGCACTGTGTTGCAGGCTAATGGGGAGGGAAACAGCCAGTGACATCTTTAGAGGATAGGGAGAGCTCGTGGTAAAGTGGCTAGCTGAATCAAGGCCAGCTGACTGCACTGGGTGGGGGTGCGGTTGGCTCATGGTGGCAGCAGTCACAAGCAGGGAGAGCAGTGTCTCATGCACACTGTTGGGAAGGCTGGCAGTCAATGAGAGAGAGGTTGGCTTGGGATGCCGCAGCTGTGTGTTTCAATGCTGGGAGGCGAGCAAGCCAGATGTATCAGCAACTGTGTGGTACTGTCAGACTTTGGAGGTGATTTAGGAGTTGCAAGGGTTGCCAGTCCCCACACCACTCAAAGGAGAGGAGGACCGGGACATGCTGCATTTCAGAAGACTTGAGTTGCATCACAAAGCAGTGCCACAATGTCTCATAGTGGTCAGCAGCTGTGGGGGGTGTGTGACGACATGACATTGGGGACCTCCACCACATATGTCAGCTCGTACTGGCTGTTCAACCTAGTGAACCTGGTGTAATCCTGGGTGATGCCACAGATGGTGAAGATGGTGTCGACCAACCAAAACTACTGGCGTTGGCGCTGGTGCTGGGGCTTGAAAAGCGGCAGGTGAGCAGTGGCACAGCCGGACAGAGTGGCAATGGCAGACAGTGGATCAGGTGGCATCATGATGATGTCAGGAGGAATGGAAGTGATGGTAGATACAGGGGCCAGTGCAGGTGTCACCACAGAGTCTGGCACTGGGGGCTGAGCTGCCGGTGGTCCGATAATGTCATGAAGCAATAGAGATGTGGCCGCATGTGGCAAGGTGTCGGCTGGGCCAGTGGTGGAAACCATGGACACTACGTTACACAACAGTTGAATGTGCCAAGCGGGCTCAAGGGAAATAGCTCTTTGCGTGCAGCGCAGTAGTGTCCATAATACAGAAACAGAAATTGCTGGTGTACTGCGCGAGTTGAAATATACACCTAACGGGACGATGCAGCCAGCAACATGACAAACTTGAAGATTAAGTTGCCTGAGTTTATCATGTTGGGTTACCGTATAGGAATATTTCTCTACCTAGCTTACTAAAATAATTACAAAAATTGTGAAATAAGGCATGATAGGTACTGCGCAAGATCAATGTCCATATGTGGTTACGAAAACAATACATTCATTGAAATGAATGAACTACTACAAACAAAACATGAAATGGTCTCAAAATTAATAGTTACAGGAAATAGTCACTTCCAGATGTGATGGTAATAGATGATACAGCAGCATAGTAAGAACCGTGGGCAATGAACAAAGTCACTACCTCGGCCCAGGTTATCCATCTGATTTTTTGACACAAGGTGCAGAATTAATCGTCTCTCTTGGTAGAAATTGTCTGGGCAAGATTGAATGAAAAGCACACAGTTATCACAGTGGAGTACTGGTGGTGACAGGCAGGGATCAGAACTGACAGTACCCACGTGAAAACTAATGCTTGGAGGTCAGAATGTCTTGTGGTGCAAAACACTGCTTTATGCACCAGAGAGTGTATTAAGCATAGAAATGGCATAATGTGGGTGAGTCTTAAAATTTACAATGAGCACTTTGGTCTGATGATGACAGTTTGTTGTTGAAACACTGTGCATGACTGCCATGACAGCCTGGCCACTTGTCAGAGTACTTTTGTTACAGAATATACCCCAGCAAAAACTGAAGAATAACTACAACAAAGGATTTCAGTAAAACTGGTAATCTTTCACAGAAACTTCAATAGTGAAGTCATTTAAAAGTGCTGTACCTCCATCCATAGTAATTTTTTACAGTGTCAAGAAATATGCCTATAAGGTGCTGTCTGTTCAGGAAAGCTCCTTGTAGACCTACCTTGAATACAATCAGGTTATTTAGATTAGAATGATACTTTTTGAATCCATATTGGAAGTGCCTTATGAGTTTCTTCTTCTAACATCCAGAGTAGGTGACAGCCTACCTCTCAAGGTAATCATAACAAATTCTCTTCATGGATCTGAGTATAGTACCTACGATCACGTACAGCTGAAAAGATTCAGGATGAGGCTCTTTACATTCATTACAAAACTGAAGCAGTATGCTGTAATAGTGTCTAGTACTGAGGCAGTATCCTTAGTAACAGATGAGGCAGTTTCTAGTTCTCACAAAAAGAAAGGTCTCCTAAAATCTTCTTTGTTGTCAGAACTAAAGTACAACCACATTATCTCTGCAACTTATTTCAACTGAGGGATGAGGGATCTTTTGTTTCCACCTAATGTTAGTTATGTTATGGAAGTAACTAACAACTGCCTACACTATGAACAGAATGAAAGATCAATGAGTGGGAATGATGCCTTAGTGAAATGTGTCATTTGGCAGGTGGCATTGGAACACAGAGTTTAAGATACCCAATAACATACACAAGTAGAAATGACCAGATATTTGCCAAGTGGTTCATGAGGTGGGAAGCTCACTACGTAAAAGGTGATTTTCAGTCACAAATGGAAGACAGCGACTAATGCCTGCTGCATGTGTTACTAATGAATAATGCCATTTTCACCCTTAGATCTGTGACCTTTACAGTCATATTTCCTGTGGAGAGCTCCTCCCATTTCCATCACACCTCGTGGTGGCTGCTTCCAGCATTGCTCCATATTACCCATTAACAATATTTGTGAAGTGAACAGCTTTGTCCGTGTGTTGTCTATAACCGGGCGGTAGCTGCCAGCAGATGTGGCAACACTGTAGAGGCAAGTGACAGACGTAGACTACCAACTAATTTTAATCAGATTATAGTGTTGGAGTCGACATGGAATGACTACCACAAGCTCAGCATGTACTTTGTAAGGATGCATTGCTGGGGGTGGCGAAGGTGAAACCCAAAATGTACTCAGCAAATGCTCAGTGCTGTATGTTGCAACTTAGAAGTCCCTGAGCGTGTCCAATGTAGTGTCCAGAGAGGATGCTGAGGAATCCTTGTGCTCCAAAGGCTGGGCCTCTGGGCATGGCCGGCATAAAGCCTGGAGCATAAGCGAATGCTGGCTGCTAGTCAATGACTGATGTCTTGAACAGTAAGGCAGAAGGATTTCTATGGGGAGCACCTGACCTGATTCCAGCATACGAGGCGAACTCTGCTGGCAGTGAGACTGGCGCCTCATATGGCCACTGCTGGAGGTACCAGAGGCAACAAGGCAGCTTGTTTTGGTCATTGTCCAGAATGTTTACGTAGTGTAGAGCATGTGCCGGCTGGTACAGATTTGCTGGCACATGGACTCATTCTGATGGATGACTGGAGCTTGCCAACACACTAGGACACAGAAGTATGTTTTGCTACTGAAATGGTCGGCGAACAGCCATAAACATGACACTCTCTTGTACAGGTCATGAGAATAACATAAGAGAGATTGTGGCATGTACAGAGGCATATGACCAATGTTTTTACCCTTCCTTGATATGTGAATGGAAAAGATCAGAGTATTAATAATACTGATATGAAGTTCCCTTCATCGTGGACCGTACAGTACCTTGCAGAGTGTATATGTACATTTAGATGGCAAACCAGCTCATAAATGAGACTATTAGAAGACAATAAAAACAGCAGACTGAACATGAGTGAGAGAAATGTTATTAGACTCGTAAAATGTCATATGCCAGAAATGTACAAGCTGGCATAAATAACAGAGGTGTTGATATTGCAGGCAGGTCATTGTTGTGTGCTGCATTACTCATCAGAAAGTAGCTTTGGTATTTCTATAATAACTGAAACACTCTAAATTTTCCTTTGTTGCAGTTGTTGCTGTTGCAACATCACCACCTGTTGCCACTATTCTACAAACTTTGCATCCACGATGCACTAGTAACATGCAAGGGTTTGAGTTCCTCATTACCACTTTTGTGTTATAGCCTAACACAGACAGGCCAGGTTAGTGCCACAAGCCACACAGCATTGGAAACAAAGATCAATGCAAAGTTGGTATCTGAAAATGTGGCAAAGTAGAAATTTTACAAATACAAGTAACATGAACTAAAATTCAGTACAAGGGAACAAAGCCAGAATAATCTTAACAACACACACAGAGTTCCAAAATCAAAGTCCAGATCCAGAAAGCTTCAGGGTCTGTGTAGAGATTGATCAACAAGAACTACTGATACAGCTGTCAGACCAGAAGCTTATTTTTTGTATTGGATCAATGACCATTTCTATGTCATCTGTTTGTGGTGTGCCCCGGAGTTCCAGCTTCTGAAAGTCAAACTCCCAGCTAAATAGAGAGCCACCACCCTCTCAGACTGTCTCCATAGCACTAGAATGGTGGGATATTGGGGCATGTTTCAACATATATTACTTATATTGGCTGTGCACTGATCTTGTGTGAATAGCCAATTTTATCATTTTAAGAATACTGTTGAATGTGGAGAGTTATTTAGAAAATCACACAGAGCTCTTATGGTCTGTCCGATCTGATGGTCATACTGTGTGTTGGGTATGTTTTTGTCATAGAGGCAAGTAGACCTTGGGGTGCTGACGATCATATAAAGCTCTGCCAAAAAAATTTCACATCATCGCAGCAGTGGGAAAGGAAGAGAAAATCCTCACTGATCAGTGGCTGCTTTAATTCACTGGAACATGAGTGGTTTCAGTAATCACATGGAGGAGACAAGCTTTAAAACATCTGATGCCCCCACAGCAGTAATAAACTCTGTTTCACAGGGCATATGAATTTAAAGGTCACAGATTATTTGGTTTACAGGTGGTAGAAGGGATCAAACTACGAGGTCATCGGTCCCTTGTTCCTAATAAAAACAATTCCACAAGTGTGAGAATAAAACGGACGAAACATATAACACAAACGGAAAGAAATGAAAAGCCACAAGAACGGAGGGAAGGCAATGAACACTAAAAGGAACAAAAGAGGACAAGAAAACAACAGAGAGATTCTAGAAACAGAAGAGAGTAAAACATAAAAGCAGATTACAGTGGCTGGCCAACCACAAGAATAAAAAGGGAAAGCCAGCCACTCTGCAATACATTCAAACCTCCACCCTAAAAGCACTAGGGTGGAGGACACAGAGGGACAAAGTACATGTGCTAAAACCTAGATAGAAGTATAAAACCCACTCTCATGGATAAAACGTAAAACTAAAGCTGCTGTGGACCCATTGTCGCCCAACACTGAAGGCAGGGTGCTGGTAAAGTTAAAAGTCTGCCACAGAATGGCTAAAAGTGGGCAGTCCAGCAAGAGGTGGAAGAATGTCATTTGAGAGCCACAGCAACACTGAGGTGGGTCCTCACAACAGAGTAGGTAACCATGGGTTAACCATGTAAGGCCAATGCAGAGCCGGCAGAGGACAACAGATTCCCTGCATGGAAGACTTCCACACATTCACAGTCTCCTTAATGACACGCAGTTTGTTGTGTGTGCTATTATCTCATTCCATCTCCCAAAACTGGAAAACCCTGCAGTGTAAGACAGAACACAGGTCAGCTTCGGAGATGCGTATCTCCAGACGCGGTTTCCAAGTCGCCTGTTTAGCCAGCCTGTCGCCAAGTTCGTTGCCAGAGATTCCGACATGTCCTGGGGTCCACACAAACACCACGGAATGGCGGGACTGTTTCAAGGCATCGATAGACTCCTGAATGGATGCTACCAGAGGGTGGCGAGGGTAGCACTGGTCGATAGCTTGTAGGCTGCTCAATGAGTCAGTACATATGAGAAATGACTCGTCAGGGCATGAGTGGATATACTCAAGAGCACGAGATATGGCCGCCAGCTCTGCAGTGAAAACAGTGCAGCCAACTGGCAAGAAGTGCTGCTCAATATGTCCTCCATGAACATTTGCGAAGCCTACGTGACCATCAGCCATTGAGCTGTCAGTGTAAACCACTTCAGAGTCCCGGAACACGTCAAGATCGAGAGGAAGTGACAGCGGAGAGCGGTGGGGTTCACAGAGTCCTTAGGGCCATACAAAAGGTCCAGACGAAGCTGCGGCCGAGGCGTACACCACGGAGCGTATGTGAACGGACCGCAAGTAGAGGTGGTAAAGGGAAGGACTCCAGTTCGGAGACAAGGGACCGAACGCGAACCGCAATCATTAGCCCTGATCTGGGCAGCCGATGTGGGAGATGGACTGCCGCGAGCGGGAAAAAGAGACGGTAATTCGTATGCTCAGGGGAACTATGTATGTGTGCTGCATAACTGGTGAGCAGTTGCGCACTCTGATTTGCAGTGGAGGGACACCCGACTCGTCCTAAAAGCTCCTGTTGCTAATCGAACCCCACAGTGGTGCATAGGGTCAAGTAAATGCAATGCTGAAGGAGCTGTTGAACCATAAACCACACTCCCAAAGTCAATTCGGGATTGGACTAGTGCTCTGTAGAGCTGCAGCAGCATAGAGCGATCTGCACCGCTATTGGTGTTGCTCAGGCAACAGAGGGCATTGAGGTAATGCCAGCACTTCCACTTAAGCTGACAAAGATGAGGGAGCCAAGTCAATCGAGCGTCGAAAACCATTCCTAGGAATTGATAGGTCTCCCTACAGTGAGTGGATCATCATTAAGGTCAAGTGCGGGTTCCGGATGAATGATACAACGCCGACAGAAGTGCAAGACACATGACTTTGCAGCTGAAAACTGGAAGCCATGGGCTAGAGCCCATGACTGCACCTTGTGGATGGCTCCCTGGAGGCGCCGCTCAACAACAAAAGTACTGGAGCAGCAGTACGAAATGCAGAAGTCATCTGCATACAGAGAAGGTGGGACGGAGGGCCCGAGAGCTGCTGCTAGACCGTTAATGGCCAGTAAAAATAGAGAGACACTCAATACAGAGCCCTGCAGGACTCCATTCTCCTGGATATGGATGAAACTATGGGAGTCACCAACTGCAACGCGGAAAGCATGAAGCGACAGGAAGTTTTGGACTTTCAGAAGCTGGAACTCCGGGGCACACCACAAACAGATGACATAGAAATGGTCATTGATCCAATACAAAAAATAAGCACTAGAATGGTGGGATATTGGGGCATGTTTCAACATATATTACTTATATTGGCTGTGCACTGATCTTGTGGAATTGTTTTATTAGGAACAAGGGACCGATGACCTCGTAGTTTGATCCCTTCTACCACCTGTAAACCAACCTTTGGATAAAACTTCCTGCCGCTGTAAAGCTCGCCGACACTCCTTAATTGCTTCAGCAACTTCCGGCGACCACCAAGGGACTGCCTTACGCCTCACGCACCCTAATGAGCGAGGGAACGCGTTTTCTGCCGCAGAAACAAGGCAAGGATATGGTGTCACCAAGTCGTGTCTTATGCTTTACGCAAGTCAAAAAAGATGGCAATCAGGTGGTGCCATCTGGAAAAGGCTGTTCGGATGGCAGACTTGAGGGACACAAGATTTTCAGTGGTAGAGCAACCCAGGCGGAAGCTGTCCTGACATGAAGCCAGCAAGCCACGTGACTCCAGGACCCAATCCAACTGCTGACATACCATACGTTCCAGCAGCTTACAAAGAACGTTGGTGAGGCTTATGGGCCGATAGCTATCCACATCAAGCGGGTTTTTACCAGGTTTGAGCACCGGAATGATGGTGCTCTCCAGCCATTGGGATGGAAAGATGCCATCGCACCAGATTGAAGATGAAAAGATGCCGCTTGTAGTCAGATGAGAGATGTTTAATCATCTGGCTGTGGATGCGATCAGGACCAGGAGCTGCGTCAGGGCAATGTACAAGGACACTGAGGAGCTCCCACTCTGTAAACGGGGCGTTATAGGATTCACTGAAGCATGTAGTGATGAAGGGATGTTCCCTTCCAGCCGCCATTTGAGTGTGCGAAAGCCTGGGGTAGCTCTCCGACGCAGAGGCTCGAGCAAAGAGCTCGGTAATCGCGTTTGCGTCAGTACATAATTCACCATTTATGGTAACACTGGGGACAGCTGTTGGGGCCTGGTACCAAAAAAGACGTTTGATCTTTGCCCAGACTTGGGAAGGTGATGTGTGGCACCCAATGGTGGAGACGTATCTCTCCCATCACTCCTCCTTCCATTGTTTGATATGGTAGCGAACACAGGCGCACAGCTGTTTGAAGGCTATGAGGTGCTCCAGGGAAGGGTGCCGCTTATGACGCTGTAGAGCTCGCTGAAGCTCCTTAATTGCTTCAGTGACTTCCAGTGACCACCAAGGGACTGCCTTATGTCTCGGACACCCTAAAGAGTGAGGGATTGCGTTTTCTGCCGCAGAAACAATTGAGCTAATCACCTGTTCAACCATCACATCAATGTTACCGTGTGGGGGAGATTCAGCGGTGACAGCAGACATGTAAGTTCCCCAGTCCGCCTTGTTCAAAACCCATCTGGGCAGGCGTTCGTGCACCTGACGCTGGGGCAGTGACAGGAAGATCAGGAAGTGGTCACTACCACACAGGTCGTCATGTGCTATCCAGTGGATAGATGGGAGAAGTCCTGGGCTGCAAATTGATAAATCAATGACCGAGTAACTACCATGAGCCACACTGAAATGTGTGGCGGCCACAGTGTTTCAGAGGCAGAGGTCGAATTGCGACAGTAAAGTTTCGACATCTCTGCCTCGGCCAGTAAGCATGGTACCACCGCACAACGGGTTACGGGCATTAAAATCTCCAAGAAGTAGGAAAGGTTTAGGGAGTTGATCAATCAGTGCAGCTAATACATACAAGGGTGCTGCACCATCTGGAGGAAGATATACATTGCAGACAGTTATTTCCTGTGACGTCCTTATTCTGACAGCCACAGCTTCAAGAGGGGTTTGAGGGGCACATGTTCACTACAGACCAAGTTTAGGACATAAACACAAAGTCCACCTGACACTCGAGTCCTAAACTCGGTCTGTAGTGAACATGTTCCTGTAATATCCCTTATAGCCATGGAGGGCAGCGGCCCGCATTGCTGGGAACCAGGTTTCCTGGAGGGCAATGCAGATAGCAGGTGTAAAGCTTAACAGTTGCCGTAGCTCAGCCAGGTGGTGGAAAAAACCGCCACAATTCCACCGGAAGATGACATCGTGAGACTGGCATGGCATGGAACATTCAATGAGGCAGTTTATGCCTCAGAGTCACCTGCTGCCACCGATTTATTGCCTGAGCAGTCTATATCCAGTGTGTCTGAGGGTCTGGTGAGATCGAGGTCCTCAGCGGACGCCAAAATCTCCACCCCATCCTCAGCTGCAGAGCTTGTAGGTAGCGTTGGTGTGGGTGCCACCACAATTTTCTTGGTCTTAGGAGTTTTATTTTTGGATTTCTGTTGCTGCTCCTTGTGTTTCCCTGGCTGGGAGGACTTCACTGGCTCAGTCTCTGGGACTGAGGATGAGCGTGAAGCCCTACAACCAGCTGCTTTTGGGCTCTTCAGCCAATGGCGGGTGTCGTCTTTCCCACTACAAGAAACCTCGGAAATGTTTCCCACTACAAGAAACCTGGGAAGGGAGTGACCCAAGGAACCCCTTCCTAGCAAGAGAAGCCGAAGAAGACTTACGCTTCTCTGGCTTAGAAGTGGGGACAGACGTCCCTGACGGTTGGGGGGGGGGGGGGGGGGGGTGTTGCTCCCGAAGTAGGTGGTGCAGGAGCAACAGGGAGGGAAATGCCCCCCACCATCAAGGGGGCAGGTGTAGTCTTCCGGCTCTGAGAGGTGACCTGGGTTGGTTGAGCTGATGGTGCCAGAACTGCAGCGTAAGACGATGTCACACACACAGGATGCAGGTGTTCAAATTTTCTCTTAGCTTCAGTGTAGGTCAGTCGGTCCAGGGTATTGTACTCCATGATTTTCCTTTCTTTCTGGAGAATCCTGCAGTGAGGCGAGCAAGGCGAATGGTGCTCTTCACAGTTGACACAGATGGGAGGCGGAACACATGGAGTATTGGGATGTGATGTGCGTCCGCAGTCTCTACATGTGACACTGGAAATACAGTGGGAAGACATATGGCTGAACTTCCAGCACTTAAAGCACTGCATCAGGGTAGGGATATAGGGCTTTACATCACACCGGTAGACCATCACCTTGACCTTCTCGGGCAATGTATCACCCTCAAAGGCCAAGATGAAGGCACCGGTGGCAACCAGATTATCCTCGGACCCTGGTGGACATGCCATACGAAATGTACACCTCACCGCTCTAAATCGGCGTGCAGCTCATCGTCAGACTGAAAAAGAAGGTCTCTGTGAAAGATGATACCCTGGACCATATTTAAGCTCTTATGGGGCGGGATGGTTACAGAAACATCTCCCAGCTTGTCACAAGCAAGTAACTCCCATGAGTGGGCACAGGATGCTGTTCTGATCAAGACTGACCACGATCTCATTTTGGACAAGCCCTCCACCTCCCTGAACTTGTCCTCTAAATGCTCAACAAAAAACTGAGGCTTCGTCGTCATGAAAGATTCCCCCACCAGCTCTCAAACATAAAAGGTACAAGGACGAATAAGATCCGCTGCCATCCTTAGCCTGACATTCCTCCCATGATGTGGCCAGGGAGGGGAACGATTTGGGCTCATACTTCTGTGCATTGAATTGAGCTTGTGATTGCTTAGACACTGCAGGTGTTTCACCACCAGCAAGAGATGACGGACTACGCTTCATCGCGTGTCATCTGCCCTGATGTCACCCACTCCGACCAGGAGCCCTCCCCATGGGCGTCACCCAGCCGCAGCAAAGGCCACCTGGCAGGATGGCCATTGCCAGGAGTCCCGATGCCCCAGAGGGATGGGCATCTACCCCTTGGCACACATGGGGAGTTAATGGTGCAGGCATCAGCAGAGTGATCCCTGTGTGGTCAGGGGGCTACAACCAATAGGGTATGTGGCGACCCCACCACAATGGACTGGTTACCATGCTGGAGATCAGGTGCAAAGAAGTCCATGGTCATCATTGACGCAGAAATCGACACTGCATAGTGCATGGTGGAAAACACACCCAGGCAGGTGTCCTTGCCCAAGAGATGGAGACTGGGCAGGACTGCAATGCGACGATGAGAAAGTAGGCTAAAGATCTCAATGCACGATGGACACGACGCATCTTGTAAGGTGCCCTTCTCCAATTGGCTTGTTCTTCAAGAAAATTTTGAAGAATGTAGGTCAAACCGTACAGTGGACCATCACATAAAGGCCAAAATGTATGAAACTCCTTTTAGTTGCCTTATACGACAGGCAGGAATACGTCGGGCCTATTCTAACACGTGGGCCTGCAGGGGGGAAAAGGTCACAGAGCTATGGCTGATAGTCATATTGTTTGTTAGAAACACACATCAATGCTCACCAGCAAGCAGGCATTAGTTGCTGTCTTTCATTTGTCACTGAAAATCACCTTTTACATAGCGAACTTCTCACCTCATTATGCACTTGATAAAAATCTGAATTGGTCAACCCCTGGTCATTTCTGCTTGTTGGGTCTATTAATGGATATCTTGAATTCTGGGCTCCAAAGCCACCTGCCACGTGACACATTTCACTGAGGCATCGTGTCATTCCCAGCCATTGATCTTTCATTCTATTCATAGTGTAGAAAGTTGTTAGTTACTTCCATAACGCAACATGGAAACTAAAGATCTCTCACCCCTCAGTTGAAACAAGTTGCACAGATAATGTGGTTGTACTTTAGTTCTGACAACATGGAAGAATTTAAGAGCCCCTTCTTTCTGTAGGAACTAGACTGCCTTGTCTGTTACTAAGGATACAGCCTCAGGACTAGACACTATTACATACAGCACACTGTTTCAGTTTTGTAATGAATATAAGGAAACCATCTAAATCTTTTCAGCTACATGTGGTCATAGGTACTACACACAGATCCATGGACGGAATATGTTATGTTTTACCTTGTGAGGAAGGCTGTCACCTGCTCTGGATGTTAAGAGGAAGAAACTCATAAGCCACTTCTAATGTCGATTCAAAAAGTAGCATTCTACTCTAAATAACCTGATCGTATTGCAGATAGGTCTACAGGGAGGTTTGCTGCACAGACAGCACCTTGTAGGGATATTCCTTGATACAGAACAATGACTCTGGGTGGAGGTACAGCAGATTTACATAGCTTCACTATTGCACTGACTTCAAATGACCAATGGCTAAACTGCAGCAAATGATGGGTTTTGTAGCCCTGAATTTAAACTCACACCCTACCCTAATGACAACCTTGTGATGTGCAATGAATCCAAGAAAAGAGCAATCAACAATCTGTGGTAGAACTAAAATCACAATCCCTTTGTTCACAGCATTAAGATTAACCTCACCTAGCAAACTCGAGGCAGAAAAATTTCACAATACCATATATTCAGCAATAAAATTTCATTTTTGGTGGTAAAAGCAAACTGTAATTTCTTGCCTGACATTGTCCTCACACTGGCTACATGGGATGCTGTATTACCAGCTGATGAGCAGTCCTGGTTGACACTTGGTTGCAGATTATTGGCGACACAAGCAGATTAAAAAAAAAAAAAGAGTGATAGGAAGAAAAATAAGGGCAAATAAAGTCAATATGATGAAGAAAATGACACAGCAAAGTATTAGAAATATAAAAAAAATTACATTTAAACCAAGTAACGGAATAAAAATGATAAAGTCTTTTGATTAGATTTACAGAAATAAAAACGTTTTGCTGTATTTGATGAGAGTTGAACCTTTGACCTTCTATGCATGAGATTTATAAACTAACAGCTTCACTATGACTCTACATTTCAAAATGCTGTAGTATTTATGACTCTGGTGACTCAAGCACAATGATTAAATGCATCCTTCAAAAATTTGGCTTCACGCATTGTCATACAAAGCTTATCTAATGTAAGCCAATCTCTATGGTTATAACAACTGCATAAATGATGCTGAATTTTACTTTGGTTAGTGCATATTTCGTTGGCATTCTTAATCAAAGGGCCTGACCCACAATTCGGGATCCAAACACATCAAAAAAGAAAGCCAGACAAGTAATTTCAAGTGAACTAATTGTTGTGAAGGGTTGGCAACAATGAACAGCTGGGTCATGATGTTGAGTGCTCTGATTGGAGGAAACCAGATGCAATACATGAAGTGTCAGCAATCAAGTAATTTTAATTGGACTTGTGGATTAATAGGCAGTTACTTGCCAGGTGTTATCTTTTCTTGTATTTGACTAAAGAACTGTCGTTACCTGACTAGTGTTACCTACTCTTGTAATTCATATAGGGAAACCAGGAATACAGACACTAACTGGCTAAGAGTCTTTCTTCTTGTAATCTACTGTGAAGAGTTCACTGTATCATTATAAATAAACCCTGCTCTTTGTCTACTTGGGAGCTGATATTTTCTTCACACACCACACACTAATGATGACAGAGTTTGTTACTGTATAGCTAGCCATGTGTGGGCTACAACAGATATATACAATGGTGACAGCATAACTGTCACTTACTGGGAGTCCTAATCTTAATCTCTCATCTTTTTAGTCTGTGCGGCAGTCAAGTACTGGTATGGTAGAAATTTCTTGATTAAATACATTTTTAAATGAGAGTTTTAATACTTCAGCTTTTTATCTGGTGTCTTCTTATGACTACCCATAGAAACTTGTAGCCTTTCCTTCAACATCTTGTACAGTTGTTGTCCATTAACTTTGAGATACAAACCAATGTAATGGCTAATAGACTAAGTATGAATCAGAGTCAGAAGAAAGCGAATCAGTCATAGAAATCTTGTTTGGTCAACCTACACTGGAATTTTCTGGCTCAGAATTTAAAACATCTTATACCAAGTATTTAATTTTTGATATCACAGTGAGTCTAGTTACAAACCAGGGAGTTCAGGCTACTGTTCTTAGAAAGTCTGATCTTAGTTTAAGCAAGGTTCTTCACTTTGTTTAGTCATTTGAAATTGCAGTGGCAGCAGAATGTGCATCCAATGTTAATTTTTCAGCTGAACAACGCACATTTAATGTTGATTTAGGCGTGGCCAAAGTGCAACTCAGAAACAGCATGCCCTGAAGTCCATGCAAAGCAGGACATCATCCTCATCTGTAAATTCTTCTGTTCCATCACATAAAGAAGCAAATGTCTGATTAGGAATACAGGCATAAATTCCCCCTCAATGCCAGTCCAAGGAAAAATAAAGCACTGTGTAGCTAGGCATTCCAGTAGTAGTAGTAGTAGTAGTAGTAATTTCAATGTTGTTGGAAGTTATCACAGCAATATTTCGCAAAGTGTAGTGAAAACCAGGAAATCCTTCAAGTGTTTCTGCAGTAAGAACAAGTGCAGTTGTCAATGGTGCAGTGCTACTTTGTAGTATTCTGGTAAATATGTATGGTTGACTAATAAGACTGAATAGGGCAAAGCTTACTCAAACCCATTCAACATAAGTACTCCTAAAAACTTCTTTACCTCTTCTCCGCATTTTGAGATCCAATTACTGACTCCACTATGGTGTGACATTCTGCTGCTATGTGTAAGTTGTTCTGCTTATCTATTAGTTTCTGGTACAATTAGGTCTAAAATTATTTTATCCACAAACAGTGAAAAGATATCCCCAATGGTGAACTGTTATTGAAATAGCTTTTTGCCAACCCAACATGTCTTTGAATGCAAATGATGTACCCTGTATTCCACACAGTCCACAATTCTAATTTTGTGGGTGTCTTCAACTTACACTACTTTGTAGTTTATAAGAATTGTTCCTGTTTCCAACTGCTGATGTACAACAATTACAGTGTCCACTTTACTCTTTGGCCAAAAGAAGTTGGCTATTTTTCTGGTTGTGCCAGTAGTGGAGAAAATCAGCACTAGTTGGAAAATAATCATCTGTCTCCAAGCACTGCCAATATTTTCATGAGTCACCTCTGCTTTCTTATAACCACAAAACACCAGTAACAGTGCCAGCACTGCAAAAAGAAGTGGGCACTGTCTTCCCCTAACCATTCCCCTCCCCTCAGCAGTCTTCATGCACAGGCAAGGCACTCCTCCTGCCATTCAAAACAGCCATCACACGCAGGGTCTACTTATTGTGTCCAAACAGTAGTATTTCCTTTTTCTTTGATTCACATTGACTCCATATTAAATTCTCAATATCCATTAGAAGAAATGTCTTCCTCATCACTACTAGCTTACAAATGTTGCACCCATCCTCTTCAGTAAACTCTGAATCAGTCATCTTGCTGACACTAAAGATATGAAAAAGCTGAAGGTGCAATCTGTGCTCAACTTCATTGGTAGCGAGCACCCGTTTAATTGGCTGTGTCCAACGACAAACAAGTTTCAAAATTTCAATCCTACTAGGCAACACGTGCACGCCACAATGTCAGTCAGGTACCTCTAATGTGGCCATGCAACGACTCCATCAGGTTTTAAGTCATGGCAGTCATAAGTGGCTAACATTTTCAATTACTTACATTTACTGCTTACAGATCATAGAAGTGTGAAATTTACAAACACTACCAACAAGTTTCAGACTATAAACCAAATTGAACCAGTAGGTGTATTTTCAAAACAATCACATCCATCAGAGGGTGAAGGGTGACACCTACATGTTCCTGGTGTGGCATGCAGGAAAATGCGAATGTCAAGTCACATGTGATTGGAACGGCAGTCATAGATTTAAAACACGTTTTCCGACAACATAGACAGTGCCCACACACTTGTGTTAGATATGTCTAATGTCAGAAAATAACAAATGCTACCACAAAATTTAATTCCCATCTGGAAGATCTGAAACAGGAACATAAACTAAGATACGTATGGAAAAAATTAAGAAAGTAATAAGTGTAACCGATACTAACAACATGAAAGTTGGAATGAAATGAAGGTAGAATAGAATTTTATTGGTGAAGGATGAGATATGAGAAAGAAAAATGAAATAAAGTCAAGGATTAAAAAACAAATATAAGGGGTAGTCAAATGTAAACCAGACACCTGTAGCAACAGGACCATGGTACGGTTCCATTCTAAAGTAATCACCACTTGCATTAAGACAATCATTCCACTGGGAGATGAGATAATGAATTCCTGTTTTGTACAATGCGGTCAGCTGCTGATGAAACCACAATCGAACCCACTTTGGACTTCCTTGTACGACTGAAACCAACATCCACGCATATCTTTCTTCTGATCACTAAAGATGTGAAAATCAAACGGTGAAAGATTGAGGCTGTAAGGAGGATACAGCAGTGATTCCCAAAAAAATTGCTGAAGCGTAGCCTTCATCTTTTCGGCATGTGGGGATGGGCGTCGTCACTCAACAGGATGAGTCCCTCCAACAGCACTCCTGGGCGTTTTGACTTTACAGTGCATCACAGTTTCTGCAAGACGTCTCTGCGGTACTGCACATTGACTGTGATTCATGCTCACAGAACTCAGCGTGTGCATTTAAGAAAAAGGCGTGTGACGAGGGCCTCCCGTCGGGTAGACCGCTCGTCTGGTGCAAGTCTTTCGATTTGACGCCACTTCGGCGACTTGCGCTTCGATGGGGATGTAATAATGATGATTAGGACAACACAACACCCAGTCCCTGAGTGGAGAAAATCTCCGACCCAGCCGGCAATCGAACCCGGGCCCTTAGGATTGACAGTCCGCCGCACTGACCAGTCAGCTACCGGGGGCGGACAACGTGTACATGACCCCAGCATTTGAAGGAAGAGGTCATCTTGACCTCACAGAACCTGTGTGAACAGTTTTGAATTTCTTTGATGGAGGAGTTATGGGATGTTTTCACTGTTGGCTTTGATGTTTACCCTCGGGCTGTTAGCTGGAATCATCCTGTTGTACAATAATGCCCACCCTCACACTGCCAAGGGGACCAAGGCTATGCTTCAGTGATTTTGTTGGAAAACACTACAACATCCTCTGTACACCCCAGATTTCTCATCGTGACAATTTCACATCTTTGGAGACCTAAAGAAAGACATGCATGGATCTCAGTTTCAGCTGGATGTGGAACTGCAAGACTGAGTGTGGTTGTGGATCCGTTGACGGCCAACTGCATTCTATGAAACGGGAATTGATCATCTTTTCTCCCAAGGGGATTAATGTCTTAATGTGTGTGGTGATTACTTTTGAATGGAACCATTCCAGGATCCCACTGCTGTGGGTGTTCAGTTTGCATTTGACTGCCCCTCATATTACGCTTGATGAAGGAAAGACGGGGAGGGATGGGAGGGGAAAGAGGAAGCAATAAAGCCATGAATTATGTGCGAAATGTTACACTTGATAAAGAAAAGGAATTAACTCAGAAGAGGAAAGAAATTAAGCTGTACAAACACTTAAATCACTAAATTACAACTAAAAGTACAGAAGAAAAAAGAAAACTGTGCTAAGGTAAATAAATGTTGCTTACAGAAACGAAGATTACAAAATGGAGAAAATGAGCCTTAGCAAAATTAGGATCCTTCAATATAATAAAATGACAAAATCTTAATCAAGGGAAAAGATAAAAAATTACTCTTGAATAACCATTCAGTGGAAACTGCATACAGTAACCTCTTTAGTTACTAGATATCAAAACGTAATATATCTCTGCAACCTTCAATATTGTGAAGTAAGCCCATCTATAAAACTGGGGCCTATTATAGACATATAGCACGTCTTCCAGTCTTTTCAAAGATGATTGAGAACGTGGCCTATGATATAACACTGCTTTCATGAATGATTTTTGGCATATAAAGCAATATGAAATCTTACAAATGTAGTGATAGCAGAGCTAAACAAGGAAAATTAACCTGATAGTATATTCTTTAACATGCCAAAGCCTCTGATACTGTGGATCACAAAATTCTGTTTGACAAACTGAAGTTTTACAACAATGGCTTCCCTCTTGTATGGATGGATTTTTAGCTTTATAACATAAAATATAGGGTCTCATTAACATACTATCTTGAGCATACAAATAGCCTAAGACTGGAGGAACTTAACATGTTAAGTGCCAAAAGGGTTGATACTTTGTCCATTGCTGTGAAGATCTTCCAAAGACTTTACAGTGTGGTTCAGAACTGTAGCCTAATGTTTGGTGGTGACAAGCATTCTAAAGAGGTCTCAATTCAACTTTAGCACACACTGCTCGGGTGAAAGCTAAATATGACTACAAGATCACAGCTAAAAGTTTTCAGTCTTAATCTCATTAAGACTCATACTATCACACAATTGAAAATCTGGGATGGCGTAAAAACAATATGAGAAGGATAGATGCTACTCATCACACATAGGATGCTTTGGGTGGTACACAGGCACAACACACGTGGCCACTGTCATCTCTCAGTACTAGGCTCAACTGCAAATGCATTTGCAGTGAGCAAAACTCTTTGCAGGTGTGTGTAGAAGAGATGTGGGGCAGGAAGGGGAAAGGAGAGGCAGAGTGGGATAGGAGTGGGGGAAGATGCTAGTGTTGCCTGTGGGAGCATGCAGGGACACGATAGTGGGCTGCTAAGTGCATACGGAAGCTGGAGAAGGGGAGCGGGGGGAGAAGAGGAGCGCTGAAGTGGGAGCAGGGAAGCAGGGAAGAGGACAGATGCGTGGCGGACAGGAAGCAGTGAAGGTTAAGTGTCGTGCAGGAGGGGCGTACAGGAATGAAGGATATGTTGCAGGGAGAATCCCCACTAGCACAATTAACAAAAACTGGTAATGATGGCAAGAATCAAGGTGACAGCTGTGAAGCATTCATGTTGAGTTGCGTGCTCACATGCCTAGGAATTGCCTAGTGCAGTTGTCTTTTGGCCCAAGCTAGTTAATGGCCTTTTGTGTGGGCATACAGCTTGTCAGTGGTCATGCCTAAGTAGAATATGACACTGTGGTTGCAGCTAAGTTTGTAGATCACATGCCTGTTTCCACCTGTGTACCTTCCTTTCATGGGTTAGCAGATGCCTGTGCCTGGGATAGGACTGGAGTACATGGGTGTGTGTGTGGGTGGGGGGGGGGGGGGGGCGTATGGAACAGGTCTTGCATCTTACAGTTCAAAGTTTTATCGACAGTTATATTATTAGCAACAGAGCACAATGGAAAGGATAGGAAAGGAAATAGATTGTACCCTTTTCACAGGAACCATCCCAGCATTTGCCTCAAGTGATTTAGGGAGGACAGCTGGATGGGAATTTGAATGTGAGTCCAGTGTGCTAACGATTGTGCTACGTAGCTGAGTATGAGACACGGGGCTAGGTGTTGGGAACAAGGGTGGGATAGGGGAAGAAAAAGATATTGCATAGGTTGGGTGGGCAGCAGAACACCAGTGCGGGAGGGTAATGACAAGGAGCAGTCAAAACCCTGACAGAGAATGTTATTCAGTTCCTCCAGTCCTGGGTGGTACCGAGTCATAAGGGGGCTGGGTCCTTTGTAGCCAGACAATGGGCATGTGTGGGGATGGTACGTGACACAAGAGACAAGGGACAGAAGATATGTTTCTAGACAATGTTTGAAGGGTAATTTTAGTTTTTGAACGCCTCAGTGAGACCCTTGGCATATTCACAATGGGGCTGCTCATCACTGCAGATGTGTCATTCACCTCAGATGCAGTTACTGTCAGGCCTTAGCACAAGGAAACGATGTTGGCTGTGTGCGTGCGCGCGTATGTGTGTGTGTGTGTGTGTGTGTGTGTGTGTGTGTGTGTTATATTTGTATGAGTGAAAATCTTAATGGTATAAGTAGCAGAGAGTTTACTGTGAGAAAAACGACCTTCAACATTTCAGTGTTTATATACAGTCACAGGTTACATAAAATGAAATAAAAGACTTACACAACGTTTTACACTTGAGGGACGTATTTATGATAAGTATCTAAAGGTCCTTGGTGTAAGGGACCATAGTTTAAAATATCCATAATAAAGTTAACTAGTACCATTAGGGCTTCAAAATGTCTTCATAAAATGTCACTTGTATCACTATGCCTTTAAAGAATAAACTCTTTCCTCTTACTCACTTTCATTCACTTCATCACTACTGCAATTGTCAGGGTAGCATTCTTCATAACCTGGCTGTGCAGTGTACTGTGAAAAGTGTGAATGATGATGCTGACCTCTGCCACGACCACCAGGGGACCACGACATCCTGGTTGGTTTTGGTGAGCTCTGAATTGGTGTTAGACTCTTATAGAAGTTGTGGAACGCTGGAAGAATAAACTGTAACGACGACATCAAGTTTTCAATTTTTGCTTGCTTTAAATATACTGGTCAATGTCAAAGTAGTGGAAGTTGTTTAGGTGTTGTTCCACACCTACATGGGCATGCAAGATTTACTTTTCAAAACTGTGTCTTCATTCAATGTCTTCTTGATGAAGAAAGCTTTTGGTTCAGCTTTTCTGTATTGTATCCATCTAAGTGCCAACCAGTTGACCTTTTGCTTCACAGTGTCTATTTTTCTGTTGATGAGAAGTTTTGCAATTGATTCTGCAGATAGGAAATCGTCTTGCTTAATTTCTTTCTGGCATTTTCTACAAGATTCATCCAATCCCGTGGCACAAATATAAACTGGGTTTGCTTTTTTTCACAGTAACTATGTCGAATCAATAATTTCAATAGAAGTATGAGCAACAATATAAAGTCAAACTCGGGCGATTATTTGATTTGTGTTTTGCCCACCGCAACTATCACTGTAGGCAATAACCTGTTTAATATCACATGGCAATGATTTTACATACTTCAATAAGCAATAACCGATTTCTGAAGGTCCAAGTGAGGCAGTATTTTCAGACCATACATCCATGAAAACATAAACTGTTCTACAGTCATGTATTCCAAGATTAAATATCCAAAGCTGTAACTTGTAGTAAATAACACTGGTTGTTAGCAATGGAGTCGGCAATGTTTTTCAATGTCGAAAGTAAGTATATGTGTTGAGCCTTCTTTTGACTTCTAGGTATCTCCTTTCTTAGCAGCTCTTGCTTGCTCAGCTTCCCTTAGGTAAAGCTCTTTCCCCAGCTTTGGATTGTTAATTTTACTGGTATCCACCTCTGCTTTGATTAAATTTTCTAATCGGTCACAAGTATTGCAGGTGGCATTCCTTAGCTTATAAAATGATAAATTACATTCTGAATTGAACACTTTGCAGTAAATGCAGGCCTTCACTGCCAAAATGTTTTCTTCCCCACACTTCTTAGTATCAAGCACATACATTTTTGAGACAGACAACTCTGGCAACAGGTATTTCCTGTGAGGATTATGTTTATGAGAATGACGATTTTTGTAATGAGGAAAGCTTTTTATGTAGTTCCTTACAGTATTGAGGCAATCTTCTGGTACTTTATTTCCAGGAACATGTTTACCACATTGATCAACTGGAAATAGGCCTTCCACTCTTGGTTTGAATAATGCAGCTTTGGGAAACCGGCGATTGCTTATAGTTAATGTCTTCAGGAAGAACTCCTTACATACTGTATTACCATCCAGGACAATGACAGTACTTTGAGTTTTTGACTTCTTACAGTTTTGTTTTGGTTGTCTTGGTTTGGCAGTTGAAACACATTTTACTATGCCGGACATTTGTTATTGCCAAGAACCACTTTTCCAAAACTCTTCATGGATAGTTCTTCACCTTTCTTCTGTGAAAGACCTGCATTCATATCGGCAGACTTGTTGAAATGGCTGGATGACTCTTGCATGCATAATTTTTCCTGTTGTAGATGTATATTCTTGTCCCAGGTTTCTTAGGCTTTTTCTTTTATCCACTTTCCATGGCTCCACATTCCTTTTTCTCTTTTTCGAAACAATGTTTTCTTGAGTTTCTTCATGAGGGGCTTCTACGCACGACTTTTCAACTGTGTTATGTATTATTTTATTGTTAGGGTTTTCTTTCTGGCATAATATGATCTTTGTTTTCATTGGAAGATGGTGCATCCGGATAGAAAAGGAAGTATACCCTTGAAGCATCGATATAAAGCAAATATCTACACGAACATCTGTTTCATACATAAAATTCCCAAAATAATCTCGTCATTTTGGTAAATGTAATTGTGTCAAAGGAATGTTAATGTACCTCCAAGATGTTGAGCATTTCCGTGACATACTAGTGCAAGTGACAATATTTTCATGACAGTATTTTTTATGTGGAACATAATATTTACTGACAGTAAGGAGAAGTTGTTATGCTAGTTTGATGTGTGCTTATATACTCACAAATGGTTTAAGACATTTCTAATGGCCACAAAAGTCATCCAAATTTCAAAACAAAACCTTACGTAGTCACTAAAATGTTACACAAAATGCTTGAACTTTTGATACCTTGAACAGGAACATAATCTTCGTCTGCAACTGACTCATCATCTGATAAATCTTCATCAGTCATTTCTGAACAACACTTAATACCTTGAAAGGTAGAAGTGGCTGCATTCTGATCATAATTTCATCTGTAATTGAGAGCCTAAATCATGATTCTTTGGAGCATCCGACATGGTGTTGCTAGTACCATCCTGACACTGCCTATCGATTGTGATTCAATAAATATAGTTACACCACATGCCAATAGATGGCAGACGTTAACAGTAAGCACCTGGATCTTTGTGCCACTCACAAGTATCCCTTGTTTTCATGGTCAAAAGTGCACTAACTCAGTTTTGCAAAAAATGTCACTTATACCAACATAGTTCTCACCCATTCATTGTGCTTTCTCTGAAATATGGCTTTCTTTCTAATTTGCTTGACTAAATTTAAACAGCAGAAGTATGGACAGCATCAAGCAGTAAAGTGATAGTTTATTGTTAATACAGTACTCAGACTAAGTTTCTATAATTTCTTTGTCTCATGATAATGCAACCTTGACTCATTCCACATCCGTGAAGGTTTCTCATCATAAAGGGATGAATGAAATCCAATGAACAAACAAAATAACTTACACTCCATCTGACATTCCTTAGTCACTAACTTCATTACTATTGTCTTAGTATAAATTACTTTTCTTCAAGCAGGTACCATACCCCTATAAAATTTCTGAAATGACAATACTTCCACCACTAACCAAAGTCATTGTTTATTTTCCACTATTGATAAATTTCAGCTGTTACGCCACTATCAAGTGATAATTGACTTATGTGATTATAGGCTCTAAGTTGTCCAGGTGCCAAGATATCACAGGCAAGCTGATGCTGGTGACTAGACATCTTTGTAGCCTACACTTGATAAACGTGTGACAGCCAAAATTGATCAATAATGGAAATGGCGGAATGTCATTTAAGAGATGTTTGAAGCCATTTTATCATGCATTAGTGAGTACAGATACAAAGAAGAAAATTATGTATTACAAGCCAATGAGAATGCTTCAAAAATGCCGAAAATGAAACCTGTATGACAGACAAGAAACAGCCTTTTAATTAGTCATAATGATATATATTAAACTGACAGTGATAATCAACAATAATTTAATTAAGAATAAAAAGCAGGGCACGGGAGAAGTGTGGAACAGCGGTGCCACTTCGTGAGTAGATTTTTTAGCTATCCTATACCTTAGACTTACCTTAGGGGGAAAACCACACATACGCAGACACAAGCAGCAAATGTCTGCTTGTGTCCGTATATGTGTGGTTGGATATGGGTGTGTGTGCAAGTGTATACCTGTCCTTTTTTCCCCCTAAGGCAAGTCTTTCGCTCCCGGGATTGGAATGACTCCTTACCCTCTCCCTTAAAACCCACATCCTTTTGTCTTTCCCTCTCCTTCCCTCTTTCCTGATGAAGCAACTGTTGGTTGCGAAAGCTAGAATTTTGTGTGTATGTGTGTCTGTCGACCTGCCAGCACTTTCATTTGGTAAGTCACATCATCTTTGTTTTTAGATATATTTTTCCTACGAGGAATGTTTCCGTCTATATATATATATAGTCCACGTGGGAAAAATATATGTAAAAAACAAAGCTGCTGTGACTTACCAAACGAGAAAGCGCTGGTAAATAGACAACAAAAAACACACAAACACACAAATTGTATATGTGCGGATGGATGTGCCTGCGTGTGGGCGTGCGTGAGTGTATACCTGTCTTTCTTTTTCCCCCCAAGGTAAGTCTTTTCACTCCTTATCCTTTCCCTTAAAACCCACATCCTTTCATTTTTCCCTCTCTTTCCCTCTTTCCAGATAAAGCAACCTTGAAATTTGTGTGTGTGTGTGTGTGTGTGTGTGTGTGTGTGTGTGTGTGTGTGTGTGTGTGTGTGTGGTTTTTTTTTTTCCTATCTACCAGCGCTTTCTCGTTTGGTAAGTCACAGCATCTTCTTTTTATATTAATTAAGAATAAAACGCAGAGCATGGGAGAAGCGTGGAACAGCGGTGCCACTTCGTGAGTAGATTTTTTTAGCTATCCAATTACATTATATTGACAAATATTGATTAAAAATGGTTCAAATGGCTCTGAGCACTATGCGACTTAACTTCTCAGGTCATCAGTCGCCTAGAACTTAGAACTAATTAAACCTAACTAACCTAAGGACATCACACACATCCATGCCCGAGGCAGGATTCGAATCTGCGACCGTAGTGGTAGCTTGGTTCCAAACTGCAGCGCCTAGAACCGCACCGCCACTCCGGCCGGCAATATTGATTATTTTTGTTGTAAAATTTAATCTTTATTATCCTGAAAACAGCTTTCACATCCCGCAACTACCCTTCCGACCAGGTACAGAAGCAAATAACCAGAGCCACTTCCTCATCCCCTCAAACCCAGAACCTACCACAGAAGAACCCCAAAAGTGCCCCACTTGTGACAGGATACTTTCCGGGACTGGATCAGACTCTGAATGTGGCTCTCCAGCAGGAATACGACTTCCTCAAATCCTGCCCTGAAATGAGATCCATCCTTCATTAAATCCTCCCCATTCCACCAAGAGTGTCTTTCCGCCATCCACCTAACCTTCAAACCTCTTGGTTCATCCCTATGAAATCCCCAAACCACCTTCCCTATCCTCTGGCTCCTACTCATGTAACTGCCCCCAGGGTAAAACCTGTCCCATGCACCCTCATACCACTACCTATTCCAGTACTGTAACCCGGAAGGTGTACACGATCAAAGGCAGAGCCATGTGTGAAGGCACCCACGTGATTTACCAACTGACCTGCCTACACTGTGAAGCCTTCTATGTGGGAATGACCAGCAACAAACTGTCCATTCGCATGAGCGGACACAGGCAGACAGTGTTTGTTGGCAATGAGGATCACCCTGTGGCTAAACATGCCTTGGTGCACAGCCAGCACATCTTGGCACAGTGTTACACCATCCGGGTTATCTCGATACTTCTCACTGACACCAACCTATCAGAACTCCGGAGATGGGAACTTGTCCTTCAATATATTCTCTCTTCCTGTTACCCACCAGGCCTCAACCTCCACTAATTTCAAGTTGTCGCCCCTCGTACATCACTTGTCATTCAACAACATCTTTGCCTCTGTACTTCTGCCTCGACTGACATCTCTGCCCAACCTCTCTGCCTTTACATATGTCTGCCTGTGTCTGCATATATATATGTGTGTGTGTGTGTGTGTGTGTGTGTGTGTGTGGGCGCGTGCGCGATTGTATACCTGTCCCTTTTTCCCCCCTAAGGTAAGTCTTTCCGCTCCCGGGATTGGAATGACTCCTCAACATCTCCCTTAAAACCCACATCCTTTTGTCTTTCCCTCTCCTTCCCTCTTTCCTGATGAAGCAACCTTGGGTTGCGAAAGCTTGAAATTTGTGTGTGTGTTTGTGTGTTTTTTATTGGGTCTATCTACCAGCGCTTTCTCGTTTGGTAAGTCTCAGCATCTTTATCCACGTAAAGGGAAATTGTGTGCACAGTCTCCACAGCACATGTAATGTGAAAGTGACAGATTGCTACTTACCACAGAGAGGTGGTGTAGAGTCGCAGTCACTTGCAATGAACAGAATGCTACACATTTTCTGCTTACAACGAAGGACTTTCTTATCTGAAAGATAAAAGCTTAGCAGTCTTTTCATTGTGTCTGTGTCTCAACAAAAAGTTAACCCACATGAAGTGTCAACCTATTGGCCCATATCTATAATACCACTACTAAGGTGCTGGAGTCCAGAATCAAAGGTCAATTATTAAGCTATCAATGACAACAGCAGTATTTAACTCAGTAACAAACAAAACTAAGGGTTCTGAATATAACAAGTCTATAGCTCCGACTAGAGCTGCCGGTGGTAGTGGTCACATGTGTGTTTATGCAGGTTTGCTTGTGTAAATGTGTGTGTGTTTTCTCTGCCGAAGAAGCCATTGGCTGAAAGCTATAATATGTAACAGTCTTTTCATTGTGCCTGTCTGCATCTTAAAAACTCATCTTTACTGTGAGTAGCAGTCTGTCCTTTTCCTAATATTGCTCATCTAATAATGTTATCAATATAATAGAAGGAAACATTCCACGTGGGAAAAATTATATATAAAAACAAAGATGAGGTGACTTACCGAACGAAAGCGCTGGCAGGTCGATAGACACACAAACAAACACAAACATACACACAAAATTCAAGCTTTCGCAACAAACTGTTGCCTCATCAGGAAAGAGGGAAGGAGAGGGGAAGACGAAAGGAAGTGGGTTTTAAGGGAGAGGGTAAGGAGTCATTCCAATCCCGGGAGCGGAAAGACTTACCTTAGGGGGAAAAAGGACAGTTATACACTCGCACACACGCACATATCCATCCACACATACAGACACAAGCAGAGAGTGATATTAGAAATTATCAGTTCTTAGTGCAATTTGTAGATGACAATGATGAATATGTTCTGATTAATGATACTGACGTAGTGTCTGTTTTACCTGAACCAGCACCTGGCAGCAGTGATGAACTGATTTCTACTTTTGGGTTTTTAAAGTACAACATGTGCTAAGTATTAAAGTAAATTATTTTTATTAACATATTTAAAAAGAAGTTTTGTGTTAAATTATTAATCAACATCATATATGTGCATAATGTTTTGTTTATCTATGTTTTTCATTTTGAGTCACAACACTTGCCCTTTTACTCTTAGGTGTTTTTAGAAACTCCTTGGTCAAATGACTTCTTGTGTAAACAGTGTCTGTAGATTCAGAAATAAATCTCAGTATTTCAAAACCAAACTCACCACTTTTTGTCAGCACCTGATCTTTATTGAGAATAAATAAGTGGTTTTTTTTTCCTCAACAAAATACAACAAGTTACAGGTCCCAGTCACTGCTTAAGTGTTTAAAAACATCTGCAAAAAGTGACGTTTACAGTTTTAATTTAACTTGTATTTGAGAATGTGTTTTTGGTTTTAGAGTTGAAATGGATTTGGTAAAACAAATCAAGCCGTTGAATACTTAAACTGATTGACCAATGTTGAAGAGAAAAATACGAGATCTAATTGACAATCATGACGGAGCTTTAGATGTAATTGATGGCAAGCCAGTAAAACCTGTGCCACTGTCTGAAGGTGCTAATGATGCAGCAATAAAGGATCATAAAGCCAAGTCAGACTTTTATCGCGAAGCGAACAGTTATGCCAAGTCGATGATTACAAGTGCAGTTACAGGCACTGTGTATCACAAGATCATGGACAAAGAAGCGGCTCATGGAGCATGGGAGGTATTGAAGCAGAATTTCGAAGCATCATCAAAGGACCAGCTGTTCAACATTTGTTCAGATTTCTTCGCATTTAATTGGACTCGGGGAGAAGACATTCCCACACACGTAGCGAAGTTAACAAGTCTGTGGAATGAGCTGAACCACGAGCTTAAAGCAAAGGGAGAAACTGTGCTACCTGATCTGATATTGGTATGTAAAGTTTTACATATTCTACCTGCAAGTTTTGATTCCTTTAAATCGAGTTGGATGTTATTAACCAAATATGATAAGAAAATGTTTGATGAATTAAAGGAACAATTGTGCATGTTTGAGAGAAACTTCACAAAGAGTAGTGACAAAATCGAACAAGAGGCATTAGTATTCATATCAGGTGTACAAAATAAAACAAAAACTAACAAATTCAAAGTTAAAGGAAAATGTAACTATTGCAAAGAACCCGGCCACTGGATCAAATATTGTAAGAAATGGATTGCCGATGGAAGACCAGCTAAAAATATAACTGTGCAGAAAACATGGACAAAACTGTAGTAACTAATGTAGCATTGTTTACTATTTGCAGCAAGGCTTGTTCATTAGAAGAGGATGCAAACAATTGGTGGATTGACAATGGTGCAATGAAACATATGACAAATAGTCCTGATTACTTTGTCAGCTCTGAAGCATTCAACAATCACTGCTGTATACAGGCCACTGGACACGAGTCTCTACAAGCAACAGCAAGAGGATCAAATCAGATTCTGTCAACAGTTGGCAGCAGATGTGAAGAGCTGACCCTGACTGAAGTCTGGTATGTACCAAAAATTTCCAAAAACGTTATTTCTGTTTTAGCTGCCCAAGATAATAAAAAAATAGTATATTTCAGTCAAGTACTACATATTACTCTTTGACAATTGGTGGCAGAGTGAGACTATGTGGAAATCGTAAAGTTGGTGGCACTTTATACAAAGCAGAAATCAAGCCCTTAGTGCCAGAGAAGGGTGCAACTGTGTATCTTTCAGTGGAAGATAGATTTGATGTACTTCAACTGTATCATGAGAAATGGGGTCATCAAGACATTAAAACAAAACTTATAACATTGATGATAAGGAAAGGGCACAAATTTGTGAACCATGCAAATTTGAGAAAGCACATTGTCTACCATTTGGAACTAGAGAAAAGTCAACAAGGCCTGCTGAGTTGATATCAGCTGATCTGTGTGGACATTTACACGAGTCATTCCCGAAGAAACGTTACCTTGTTTTGTTCAAAGACAATTACACCAAGTTTTGCTACGGTTATTTTGCTGCAGAAAAATCAGAGTTGAGTAAAATTCTCTAAGATTTTCTCTCATGTACAAAGGCATTGGGGTACTCTGTTAAAGAGATGCTGAGTGACAATGGCAAGAGGTTTGACAACAAAGAGGTTAGATCCATCTTAAGTTCAAATGGTATAACACAGTGATTGACTGCTCCCTATACTCCTGAGCAAAATGGTATTTGTGAGTGGGATAGCAGGACAGTTGTTGAGATGGCCAGGACACTTAAGTATTCAAATCCAGATGTCACTTATCCAGAACAGATATGGGGTGACATGGTTGACACAGCAATTTACATCTTGAATAGGATAGGGAAGTCATCTGTAGAAGGTGTCAGTCCTTACGGGTTATGAGAACAGAAAAAGCCTCGAACTAAACATCTTAGGATTATTGGATCAACATGTTATGTACACATTCTAAGTGAAAAACAAAGGAAAATGGACAAGAAAGCGGTGAAAGGACATCTCATTGGTTATTATGGCAATGAACACTTCAGGATTTGGATAAAAGAAAGTAATTCAACCGTACTGTCCAGAGATGTGCAATCTGAAGAAAAACCGGGATGCTGTACTGAACAAGTTACACTACCATTTCAAGATGATGAAAAGCCCATTGCAGGCCCAGATTATATTAAAAATCAATGAGAGAGTGAAGAAAATACTCACTCAGAAGATAGTTTGGAGCATTAAACTAGTTCAGACACAGAATCTGACGATGACATTCTGGAAAGTTGCAAAGAAGAAATAGGAGTGAAGTCAAGAGATCGTTCATCATTAAAGTGACAAAAATACCTCAAAGATTATCCAAAGATAACAGAAGATTTCTTTGTCACAACTGAGGTTCCTGAAACCTATGAAGTTGCACTTAGACATGAAGACAGCGTCAAATGGAAAGAAGTGATGGACAGAGAAATGAAATCTCTGATCGAAAATGAAACCTGGGAGCTTGAAGACTTACCGAAGGGTGCCAAAGCAATACCATGTAAGTGGGTGTTTCGACTGAAAACAAATGAAGAGGGTCAGATCAAAAAATTTAAGGCTCGACTGGTTGCAAAGGGCTTCAGTCAATGAGATGGTGTACATTATAGTCAAATTTTTAGTCCAATTGCAAAAATTACAACAATTTAGTCTAATCTGAGTATTGCTGCAACTAAAAGAATGTATCTCGGACAGTTTGATGTGTCAACGGCCTTTCTGTACGGAAAACTTGAGGAAACCATTTATATAGCACAACCAATAGGTTATGAAGATGGTACCAACAGAATCTGCAGGTTGAAGAAAAGCCTGTATGGTTTAAAACAAGCAATTCAGAGAATTTTTGGTCAGTCTAGATTTCAGAGTAAGCCAAGCAGATCCATGGTTGTACATTCAAAATAAAAATGGTGAAGAAGTTCTGGTAATTTTGTATGTTGACGGTGGGTTGGTAGCTGCCACTGATTCAAATTATTTGAGCATTTTCTTTCAACAATTGCAAAACGAGTTCAAGATCACAACGGCACCTGCAAACTATTATTTAGGTCTGCAAATTGAACATGGCAAGGACGGCTGTATCAAGATTCACCAGAAGGAGTATGCACAAAAATTTTTAAAACGTTTCAACTTTTCATAGTGTAAAGCAGTTTCTACCACAATATTGAAAGTTACAGATGTTTCAGTCAGGAGAAAAAAGAGATGGTAGAACAGTCTTTTCCACATAGAGAAGCAGTTGGAGCAGTAATGTATCTGATACTTGGCACAAGGCCAGACCTAGCCTTCAGTGAAAGTGTTCTGTCAAGATCCCTCCAGAATCCCACCAAAGAACACATATTAAAAGTAAAAAGCGTTTTTCGTTATGTATCAGGAACGACAGAATATAGACTCACATAAAAATCAAGAGGAAAGAGCACAACTCTGGAATGCTACAGTGATGCAGATTTTAGAGGCTGCTCAAAAACAGGCAGATCAACATCTCAAGTAGTCATCAACTACACAGGAGGGGCTATACCATGATAAGTCAGCGAAGATGCAAAGTGGTTTCTTTTTCTGATGACACAAGTATAGTAATAACATCCAAAAACCAAGAACTAAGTGATGTAATTGTAAACGATGTTTTTCACAAAATTACTAAGTGGTTCTCAGCTAACGGACTCTCTTTAAATTTTGATAAAACACAGTACATACAGTTCCGTACAGTAAATGGCACAACTTCAGTAATACATATAGACTTTGAACAGAAGTCTGTAGCTAAGGTAGAATTTTCAAAATTTTTTGGTGTGTCCATTGATGAGAGGTTAAACTGGAAGCAACAGATTGATGGTCTGCTGAAATGTCCGAGTTCAGCTACGTATGCTATTAGGGTTATTGCAAACTTTGGTGATAAGAATCTCAGTAAATTAGCTTACTATGCCTACTTTCATTCACTGCTTGCGTGTTGTTGCTGTGGTCTTCAGTCCTGAGACTGGTTTGATGCAGCTCTCCATGCTACTCTCTCCTGTGCAAGCTTCTTCATCTCCCAGTACCTACTGCAGCCTACATCCTTTTGAATCTGCTTAGTGTATTCATCTCTTGTTCGCCCTCTACGATTTTTACCTTCCACACTGCCCACCAATACTAAACTGGTGATCCCTTGATGCCTCAGAACATGTCCTACCAACCGATCCCCTCTTCTGGTCAAGTTGTGCCACAAACTCCTCTTCTCCCCAATTCTATTCAATACCTCCTCATTAGTTATGTGATCTACCCATCTAATATTCAGCATTCTTCTGTAGCACCACATTTCAAAAGCTTCTATTCTCTTCTTGTCCAAACTATTTATTGTCCACGTTTCACTTCCATACATGGCTACACTCCATACAAATACTTTCAGAAACGACTTCCTGACACTTAAATCTATACTCGATGTTAACAAATTTCCCTTCTTCAGAAATGCTTTCCTTACCATTGCCAGTCTACATTTTATATCCTCTCTACTTCGACCATCATCATTTATTTTGCTCCCCAAACAGCAAAACTCCTTTACTACTTTAAGTGTCTCATTTCCTAATCTAATTCTCTCAGCATCACCCGACTTAATTCGACTACATTCCATTATCCTCGTTTTGCTTCTGTTGATGTTCATCTTATATCCTCCTTTCAAAACACTATCCATTCCGTTCCACTGCTCTTCCAAGTCCTTTGCTGTCTCTGACAGAATTACAATGTCATCGGCAAACCTCAAAGTTTTTATTACTCCTCCATGGATTTTAATACCAACTCCAAATTTTTCTTTTGTTTCCTTCACTGCTTGCTCAATATAAAGATTGAATAACATCGGGGATAGGCTACAACCCTGTCTCACTCCCTTCCCAACCACTGCTTCCCTTTCATGTCCCTTGACTCTTATAACTGCCATCAGGTTTCTGTACAAATTGTAAATAGCCTTTCACTCCCTGTATTTTACCCCTGCCGCCTTCAGAATTTGATAGAGAGTATTCCAGTCAACACTGTCAAACGCTTTCTCTAAGTCTACAAATGCTAGAAACGTAGGTTTGCCTTTCCTTAATCTATTTTCTAAGATAAGTCGTAGGGTCAGTATTGCCTCATGTGTTCCAATATTTCTATGGAATCCAAACTGATCTTCCCCGAGGTCGGCTTCTACTAGTTTTTCCATTCGTCTGTAATGAAATCGCATTAGTATTTTGCAGCTGTGGCTTATTAAACTGATAGTTCGGTAATTTTCACACATGTCAACACCTGCTTTCTTTGGGAATGGAATTATTATATTCTTCTTGAAGTCTGGGGGTATTTCGCCTGTCTCATACACCTTGCTCACCAGATGGTAGAGTTTCGTCAGGACTGCCTCTCCCAAGGCCGTCAATAGTTCTAATGGAATGTTGTCTACTCCCGAGGCCTTGTTTCGACTCAGATCTTTCAGTGCTCTGTCAAACTCTTCATGCAGTATCGTATCTCCCATTTCATCTTCATCTACATCCTCTTCCATTTCCATAATATTGTCCTCAAGTACATCGCCCTTGTATAGACCCTCTATATACTCCTGCCACCTTTCTGCTTTCCCTTCTTTGCTTAGAACTGGGTTTCCATCTGAGCTCTTGATATTGATACAAGTGGTTCTCCTTTCTCGAAAGGTCTCTCTAATTTTCCTGTAGGCAGTATCTATCTTACCCCTAGTGAGATAAGCCTCAACATCCTTACATTTGTCCTCTAGCCATGCCTGCTTAGCCATTTTGCACTTCCTGTCAATCTCATTTTTGAGACGTTTGTATTCCTTTTTGCCTGCTTCATTCACTGCATTTTTATATTTTCTCCTTTCATCAATTAAATTCAATATTTCTTCTGTTACCCAAGGATTTCTACTAGCCCTTGTCTTTTTACCTACTTGATCCTCTGCTGCCTTCGCTACTTCATCCCTCAAAGCTAACCATTCTTCTTCTACTGTATTTCTTTCCCTCATTCCTGTCAATTGTTCCCTTATGCTCTCCCTGAAACTCTGTATAACCTCTGGTTTAGTCAGTTTATCCAGGTCCCATCTCCTTAAATTCCCACCTTTTTGCAGTTTCTTCAGTTTTAATCTACAGTTCATAACCAATAGATTGTGGTCAGAGTCCATATCTGCCACTGGAAATGTCTTACAATTTAAAACCTGGTTCCTAAATCTCTGTCTTACCATTATATAATCTATCTGAAACCTGTCAGTATCTCCAGGGTTCTCCCATGTATACAACCTTCTTTCATGATTTTTGACCCAAGTGTTAACTATGATTAAGTTGTACTCTCTGCAAAATTCTACCAAGCGGCTTCCTCTTTCAGTTCTTAGCCCCAATCCATATTCACCTACTACATTTCCTTCTCTCCCTTTTCCTACTACCGAATTCCAGTCACCCATCACTATTAAATTTCCATCTCCCTTCACTATCTGAATAATTTCTTTGATTTCGTCATACATTTCTTCAATTTCTTCGACATCTGCAGAGCTAGTTGGCATATAAACTTGTACTACTGTAGTAGGCATGGGCTTTGTGTCTATCTTGGCCACAATAATGTGTTCACTATGCTGTTTGTAGTAGCTTACCTTCACTCCTATATTCCTATTCATTATTAAAGCTACTCCTGCATTACCCCTATTTGATTTTGTATTTATGATCCTGTATTCGCCTGACCAAAAGTCTTGTTCCTCCTGCCACTGAACTTCACTAATTCCCACTATATCTAACTTTAACCTATCCATTTCCCTTTTTAAATTTTCTAACCTACCTGCCCGATTAAGAGATCTGACATTCCACACTCCGATCCGTAGAATGCCAGTTTTCTTTCTCCTGATAACGACGTCCTCTTGAGTAGTCCCTGCCCGGAGATCCGAATGGGGGACTATTTTACCTCCGGAATATTTTACCCAACAGGACGCCATCATCATTTAACCATACGGTAAAGCTGCATGCCGTCGGGAAAAATTATGGCTGTAGTTTCCCCTCGCTTTCAGCCGTTCGCAGTACCAGCACAGCAAGGCCGTTTTGGTTAGTGTTACAAGGCCAGATCAGTCAATCATCCAGACTGTTGCCCCTGCAACTACTGAAAAGGCTGCTGCCCCTCTTCAGGAACCACGCGTTTGTCTGGCCTCTCAACAGATACTCCTCCATTGTGGTTGCACCTACGGTACGGCTATCTGTATCGCTGAGGCACTCAAGCCTCCCCACCAACGGCAAGGTCCATGGTTCGTGTCCATTGATGAGAGGTTAAACTGGAAGCAACACATTGATGGTCTGCTGAAACGTCTGAGTTCAGCTACGTATGCTATTAGGGTCATTGCAAATTTTTGTGATAAGAATCTCAGTAAATTCGTTTACTATGCCTACTTTGATTCACTGCTTTCGTATGGCATCATATTCTGGGGTAATTCATCGTTGAGTAGTAAAGTACTCATTGCTCAAAAACATGTAATCAGAATAATTGCTGGACCCCACCCACGGTCATCCTGCAGACATCTATTTAAGGATCTAGGGATCCTCACAGTATATATATTCACTTATGAAATTTGTTGTTAATAATCCAGCCCAGTTCCAAAGTAATAGCAGTGTGCATAGCTATAACACCAGCAGAAAGGATGATCTTCACTATGCAGGGTTAAATCTGACTTTGGCACAGAAAGGGGTAAATTATGCTGCCACAAAAGTCTTTGGTCACCTACCAAACAGCATCAAAAGCCTGACAGATAGCCAACTAACATTTAAAAATAAATTTAAAAAATTTCTAGATGACAACTCCTTCTACTCATTGGCTGAATTTTTAGATATAAATTAAGGGGGGGGGGGGGGGGGGGGGGGGAAACAACAACAACTTAAAACATTAGTGTCATGCAATATTTTGTGTAATGTAATATCTTGTACAGACATCTTTTATTAACCTGACACGTTCCACATCATTACGAAGCATCGTATTCACCGTCTATGGAACAAGTATTAATCTAATCTAATCTAAACAAACCATGGTAGCAACATCTACAACTGAAGCTGAACTAGTTACCACAAATGAAGCTGTCAAGGAGATTATTTGATTAAGTCGTCTATTCAGAGAAACAACAAGACTATCTGAAATTCCAAATCTCCGAATTGACAACTCAGCAATAAGCCTACTGAAGTTGGCAGAGAATCCAGAATTTCAACACCGAACCAAACATATAGCCACCAAGCATTTCTTTATTCGTGAAAAACTTTATGAAGGAAGAATTAGAGTTCATCAAATCCCATCCGAAGAGCAGGTAGCTGACATCATGACCAAAGCTCTACCAAAGACATGTATGAAGATATTGTGTAATCAAATGGGACTGTTGTAAAACTCAGTTTTGTTTTGTGGGTTTGCCTGTTTGTTGATTTCTACGTAACAAGGGAAAGTGTTAAAGTAAATTCTTTTTATTAACATCTATAAAAAGAAGTTTTGTGTTAAATTACTAATCAACACCATACATGAGCATAATGTTTTGTTTATCTCTGCTTTTTATTTTGAGTCACAACACTTGCAATTTTACTCTTAGGTGTTTCTAGAAGCTCCTTGGTCAAGTGACTTCTTGTATAAACAGTGCCTCTAGATTCAGAAATAAATCTAAGTATTTCAAAACCAAACTCACCACTTTTGTCAGCACCTGATCCTTACTGAGAATAAATAATGTTGTTTTTTCTATCAACAAAATACAATAGGGTTCTGAATATAACAAGTCTATAACTCCGACTGGAGCTTCCAGTGGTCATGTGTGTGTTTATGCATGCTTGCTTGTGTAAATATGTGCGTGTATGAGTGTGTGTGTGTGTGTGTGTGTGTGTGTGTGTGTGTGTGTGTGTGTGTGACTTTTCGTAATATTGCTCATCTAATAATGTCTGTTTCTGAAATATGAGGTCTATCATTATGTAAGTTTCATTTTGTTAGGTATGACACAAGCCCACTCTTGCTCCAAAATATTAGCTAAACCTAGTGACCATGTCTCTTACAACTAGAAAGCAGGTGAAGAAAAAAACAGTGAAAACCGAAGCACTAAGACAGAGGCAGAGACATCTGTCAAAAGAATAGTGGAGCAACACGGGCAGAAAAGTAAGAACAATGCAAAAGGGCTGCAGGAAGGAAGTGTTATCAGCAAATACAAGACGAACTTAAAAAAACAGCAAGACACAAATGCTCATAAAAATTTATCCTCAAGAATTGAGAAAAGTAGTCAGCAGAACTAAGAAAGCACTGCCAGTCACCCAATGACAGGCACTGGTACTACAGTAAATTTACTACAAATTGTGCACGATATCTGTGTCACGATCAAGGGGTTCTCTCTCTCTCTCTCTGTGATATTAGAAATTATCAGTTCTGATTAGTAGATGACAATGATGAATATGTTTTGGGTAATGATACTGACCTAGTGTCTGTTTTACCTGAACCAGCACCTGGCAGGAGTGATGAACTGACTTTTGCTTTTTAAAGTACAATGTGTGCTAAGTTGTTGTTAAAAGTGTACTGCAGCCCCATTTGATGCTTAATGTCAATTTATGAATGCAGCTTTACAGAGCAAGCTCTATGGCAACTAAATTTCTTAAGGACCAAGTGCAACATATGTAACAAAAAAAATGGCTCTGAGCACTATGGGACTCAACATCTTAGGTCATAAGTCCCCTAGAACTACTTAAACCTAACTAACCTAAGGACATCACACACACCCATGCCCGAGGCAGGATTCGAACCTGCGACCGTAGCAGCAACATATGTAACAGTCACATGCCTAAAGTACACTAGCATCTATAACAATATATAATAATAGAAAAAATATAGAAATACTCTCATTACCATGGAATCACAATTAAAGGTTCTGGGCACTAGTATAATATTATACAGCAAACTTTTAACAACACTTCAGATTTTCTCAAATTACCAAAATGAGTTTTCCCTTGTTTTTCTCTTGTCACATGATCAATGGATATAAACTAATTCATTATACATACATAAATAAAATTTCCATTTGTCGTTAAGGGGTATCCTAACTGTGTTAACTGTTATAATTTTCTGTAAATTAAATAGGTACACGATATGTATTAGACAACAGGTACTAAAATAAGTTTTATGTGTCACATCCCTAAAAACTGCCAAATGCTCCAGTCTCTGAAGCATGCCCTTTTATTTGCCAATGAAGTATACTCTACTAGCAAATGAAAGCGTTTAATTTGTGTATTTTTTACATCCGGGAAAGAACTTTAAATTCGTGTTTCTTTTCAGTACAGTACCTGCTGCCAATTTCTAAATTTAATATCTCTATTTACAAACTAATGTTATTGACACCCAACAATTAATGTTATAACATAATGTGCTATATCCAAACCTAATTTACAGGCCATTGTCGTCCCAACCATGCCTCCTCCAACAATAACAACGTCGTACACATTTTTGTTTCCTTTGATTTCGGACACTGTGTGCATAAACATGGAGGATAATGGGGCTGTTAAAAGGGTCCTCATCTTTAAAGTCTTTGTTAAAATCATTCCAGTCATTTTCCTTCGTAAATCTAGATAACATTAACCTTAAAACTTCCTCTGCACAATGCACACTATACAAACAAATTCGTGCGCTTGCCGGCAGTCTGCTTTCTGCTATGTTTACCAAACAAGTTCGTATCAACTATCAAGATATATTGTACAATGGTACCAACATATTCGACAGTTTAGGGATAATTGCATATTTTATGTGCAGTTCGTTAGACATTGTTCAGTAGTTGATTTTTTTGTTGCAGATTGCAGCGCATATAATTATATAATCAATTATAATTGCAAATGATTCAATTTTATTCTCCAAGAATACAATTTTTTAAAGGCAACAGATGTTTCTTCAAAATATACGAACAGACGGGATTTCGATACCAGTTTTCTTTTTCAAGCAAGCAAACTAAAATAGATGGAATAATCTAAGTATGATTCAACATTTGCGAAGTGTTGATCTCGAAGTAGATGCTGTTGTACGTTTTCAACACTGTTTCCAACGCTGTTTCCATGACAACGACTGTCTACAAGGTAGCGGGTTCTAGCGCAATATTCGGACTGTAATGTGGATAGTGAACGGGTAATCGAGTTTGCTTATGAAACGTTTCACTGTTGTCAGGCTAAGTTCTTACGTCCAAGTCGGACTTTTCTGCTGAGATGTTTCTGGAACCACATTATGTCGAACCATAGTGGATCTGTTTTCAATAATTCTTGTCTTAAAGTTCCATTGAACCCGTCCAACAGACAGCCATCCCCATTGTATGAAAGAGGAACTTTTGATACAGGTACAGCTATCGAGGGAAAGACATACGTGCGAAGAAGACAAGGACATATGGGTATTGATGGTAAAGTGTCTAGGCCACAATCTTGGTCACCTTCTGCCGATTCTGGAAGAAATGCAAAACTGCGTGAAGGGTCAACACCCCGCAGTGTGATGTTAGATGGTCGTAGTAGGGACTCATTTGACTCATTTATGAACTTTTATGAAAACATTCCTGATTATGGAGAGTTAGGAAATCTACCAGATGGAGAGTTTTATTTGAGACTACAAGCTTTAAAGGATAAACACATGTTGTACTGTAAATCATTGACTGCTGAAAATCCTGCTTTGGAGAACAAACCTGCAGAGACAGAACCAGGGAATGGAGAAACACAAGTTAATTCTGCAATAAGCAATACAAGTGGTTCAGTACTTGGAGGTAGTGCAGCCCCCTATGCCGCAATGAAAGAATCCAGTATTGCTGATAACTCTAAAAAGAATGAACGAAAGAAATTTCAAAAGAAGTCACAAAGTAAAACAATCAGTCATGACTACATCAACTGGGAGAAATTAGCCGAAAACACACACCTAGTTTCTCCATCGTCGGTTACCTCCATAGATCATAAGAGTACACACAGAGCATCAGTGAACGACAGTAGTCTTTTGGATAGTGTAGATGCCACTGTCAACTTGCATCAAAAGGGAAACAGGACTGAACATCAGTTAAATAGTTTTAAAATAAAGGAGAAGAAAACCAATGGAGTGACTAATATGAAAAGAGAGATTCACTCTGCATTTTCAAATAAACACACTGAACCCTGTAAAAGCAATAGTCGCCCGACAAGTTCATTGAGGGGAAATACATGGGATAATTTAAGTGCCAATGATTGTCTTACAAAATTGGATTATTTATTTTCTGATTCTGATAGTGAGTATGAAGAGCCCCTTCTTCAGCGTAGTTTGCCGAGCAGCCCTATTTTAAAACATAACAGGCACACAACTATGAAAGAGCCAAACATTACTGTACCAAAACCTTTCAAAATGACACTCAGGTTAGTAATAATAATAATTCTTTGATATGAACATTTTATTAATAATGTAGTTTGAGCATATTATTCTCTTCAAAAATGCAGTAACAATCTGTTGACTTAATAATTAAGTGCTCTGTGTACACCACTGGCCATTCTTCCTCAATCTGCTAATTTTAAATAATTTGCTTTGCTCCTTCATATAACTGACTAACCTTTCAATTGGTGAATTACATTGCCATGGGTGCGACAACAGCACTACATTTTTCAACAATCAGAAACTAATATAACAAGTAGTATAAATAGAAATAAAATAAAAACTGATTGACAATCATATGAATAGTTGTTTTACCTTCTCTTTAGATCTGAAAATGAGAAGCTTAAAAGTGAGTTGTTAATCATCTTTAAGACCTTTACATGGGTGGTGCAGACTGTTCCTCATCCACTTTCAAAAATGGCTAAGTTTCCTGCAAATTCATAATGTAAGATAAACCCAATGTGTTTGATATCTGGAGTTGGGAGAATAGCAAGAAGTTGTACAAACTCAATGTAGTATACATCCTCGTCACCTGTGAACCCTTTCTTTCAGGAGTGCTAGATCTGCAAGGTTCCCAGGAGAGCTTCTGTAAAGTTTGGAAGGTAGGAGACTATGTACTGGCAGAAGTAAAGCTGTGAGGACAGCGCATGAGACGTGCTTGAGTAGCTCAGTTAGTAGAGCACTTGCCCGCGAAAGGCAAAGGTCCCAAGTTCGAGTCTCGGTCCGGCACATAGTTTTAATCTGCCAGGAAGTTTCATATCAGTGCACACTCCGCTGCAGAGTGAAAATCTCATTCTGAAAATAAATGTTCCTGGCAAGATCTGTTTGACAGCTGCTTCTGACCCTGTAACGTATTTAAGACTATGTCTTTGAAATATGGTTGTTCATCACTTGTTTCAAAATTTGTATAGATGAAAGAATGTAGATTGAGCATGGGTTGAAAAACTTGATTTCAGTATCTGAATATTCTTGCCCTTTTCTTTTTTTTACTGTCAAATCCATGTAATGTTTATGCATGCTAACTGTTTTCCCAGTTGCTGGGTCTACAGTAGGCTTGACATACAAAGTAACTGCCTGACTTTTATCACCTGTGCAAATTAGCTACATGCTTAATATCCTATCTTTTGTTAAAGATTGAAGTTTGTCTGAAAGGTAATGGACTGCTCTTGAAACTTAACAGCTAAAACAACAACTATGGCTGCAGCTTCAGTTTAAACAGCCACCAATATAAAATGTAAAATTTTTTTTCCTCCATCCTCATCTACAGAAGTGCTGACTCTGTTTAACTATATTTCCTCAAATAAATTTACAACTTTCATTATTTTTAATGGCACTAAAATTTAACCATCAGAGCTCCAGAAAACTGTGACAGAAATTTAATTGAAAATCAAATTTTAAAAATTTGTCTGTCTCAGTTTCACATGGAAACTTCTTACAAATACTAAGTGTATTTTGTATTATTTAATATTGTGCATAAAATATTCCCATTTTGGAATCATAAGAGATCCTTAAGGTTCAAAATGTTTCTGTTACTGGCCTGCATCTACACTCTGTCTCTTAATGTTTAGGAACAGTAATTAAGTTATCATTTTGTGTATTGCCCACACTCCAGCCTAAGCTCATAGGCTAGAAATTTTAGCGTGTTGCACAGAGGGTGGCTCATCTTCTTTACTTCAGTGATTAATCTGTTACATTTATCTGCTCTAATACTCTGGATCTTTCTAAAATGCAAATAAATTTCAGTATAGACAGAATCCACAGTTATAGTGTCTACACAAGTATGTTTGTTTTTACTCATTTTAATCACAATCATCTCATAAAGTTTGAGAGATCAATTAAGACCCTAACTTTATAAATCAAGAAAATGTTATCCTGATCATAATGTATAGTACACTACATTGAATTTTTTATTGTGTACATACGGTATAATTTTTGCTACATTAAAAATGGCCAAAACCTACAGATACTAAATGACTATAAATCTGTACTATCCAACACTGAATATGAAATTGCCCCTTACAGAAATAACTATTCGGTAATTGTTCAGTAGTCAGACATGGTGGGGGATAAGATACATTTTTGGGAGATGATGTATCTTGAGTGACTTAGGATTCAGTTTATTTGTATTTGTCTCTTTGATCATGTTCAAACAATGCTTATATATATGATAATGTTACAGTGGGTGATTTGTGAGACAATGATGTCACTGGATTTAATCAGAATTTCAGTTACATCTTCATCGATACTATGTGAACCGCAGTAAGGTGTGTGGCAGAGGGTACCCTGTACCACTGCTGCTCATTTCCTTTCTTGTTCCACTCGCAAATAGAGTGAGGGAGAAACAACTGTCTATATGCCTTGTTATGAGACCTTATTTCTCATATCTTATTTTCATGGAGCTTTGTGTAATGTTTGTTGATGGCAGTACAATCATTTGGCAGTCAGCTTCAAACACTGGTTATTTAAATTGTCTCAACAGTATTTCTTGAAAAGAACATCGCCTTCCCTCCAGGAATTCTCATTTGAGTTCCCAAAGCATCTCCTTGACCCTTAGCTGTTGTTCGAACCCACCGGAAACTTCGCAATTAGACTTTCTGAGGAAGATTTGTGTCTATCTTCAAGCAATTGTCAGTTCAGTCTTTCAGCATCTCTGTGATGTACTCCCATGTGTCAACCATTCGTGCTGTCTTCATTTGTATGCATTCTATATACCCTATTAGTCATGTGTGGTATACACAATTGAGTAAAATTGTGAGATGGGTCACACAAGTGAACTGTAACCATTCTCCTTCATAGACTGATTGCCTTGCCCTAGTATTCTTTCACCAAACTGAAGTCTGCCACCTGCTTTACCTACGACTGAGCCTATGTGATCATTCCATTTCAAATCCCTATAAACTGCTACACCCAGGTATTTGTACGAGTTGGCCAGTTCTAGTTGTGATTCACTGATATTGTTGTAGTAGGATACTGTTCTTTTACGGTCCACAATTTTACATTTCTGAGTATTTAAAGGAGGACATCAATCTTCCCACATCTACAACTATACCCATACAAGAATTGGATAGATAAAAAATCTACTCTCCAAGCGGTGGCAGGAGAACACACACATAAAAAATGTTTTACGTATGCAAGCTTCAGAGCCGGTGGCTCCTTCTTCCAGCAGAAGTGTTGAAGGGGAAGGAAGAGGGGTGAAGAAAAAGGACTGGAGAGGCTTAGGAAAGTGGCTAGAGTGTAGAAAGGTCACTCACAACCCCAGGTCAGCGGAGACTTGCCAGACAAGATGAGAAGGAAAGATCATCCTGTTCAGTAAGTCTCTCGTGACCTGGTGCTCTAGGTGTCTTTTTCAAACTGTAACCCTTTTTCTGAACCTTTCCAGTTCTTTTCCTTCAGCCCTCTTCCTTCCCCTTCAGCCCTTCTGCCTGCTGAAGGAGCCTTTGGCTCCTAAAGCTTCCATATATCAAAACCTTTCTTTATATGTGTTTTCTCCTGCAGCTGCTTGGTGAGTAGATTTTTTACCTATCCAATTACATTATATTGATAAAAATTGATTATTTTCATTGTTATACATAGGCTACATACTCTTCAAGCCACTGTAGGAATGGTGGAGTGTACCTTGTACTACTACTAGTTGTTTCCTTTCCTGTTCTGCTCGTAGATAGAACAAGGAAAAACAACTGTCTTCATATGAGCCTTAATTTCTCGAAACTTATCATTGTGGCCCTTAATCAAAATGTTTTTTGATGGCAGTAGGATTGTTCTGCAGTCAGTTTCAAATGCCAGTTCTTTGAATTTTCTCAATAGTACCCCTCGAAAAGAACATCGCCTTCCCTTCAGGGACTGTCATTTCAGTTCCCAAAGCACCTCCATAACACTTGTGTGTTTTCTAACCTATTGGTGAGTTTCACATGAGTGGTGCTTTTTAAAACTGTACTGATGATTCATTGACATAAGCTTCGTACAACTTTGAAATTGTATGAAGATATGAGTGAATATTTAATCTGACCTGTTGTGGATCCCAAACACTCAAACAGTACTCAGGTATAGGTTGCACTAGCATCCTATATGTGATCTTATTAACAGATTAACCACAATTACTTGAAGTCTCCCAATAAATTGAAGTTAACCATTTGACTTCTCTATCACAATTCTCACCTGGTCATCCCATTTCATATATCTTTCCCACGTTACACCCAGCTATTTGAATGATGTAACTATATCAAGCAGGACACCACCAATGCTATATCCAAACTATATGGGTTTGTTTTTCGCACTCATCTGCATTAAATTACATTTTTCTTCATATAGATCCTGCTGCCAGTCATCACATCAACTATAAATTCTATCTAAGTCATCTTGTATCATTGTACAGTCACTCATCTTCAGCACCTTCCTGTACACCACAGAATCATCAGCAAACAGTGACAGTTTGGTGCTCATCCTGCTCGCCAGATTCTTTAAGTAAGTAGAAAATAATAGTGGCCCTATCATACTTCCCTGGGGCTTTCCCGACTATGCCCTTATGTCTGATAAAAACTGAATGTCGATGAAAATGTGCTGTGTTCTATCACTTAAGTAGTCTTTGAGCCACTCACATATGAGGGAGCCTGTTCCGTATGCTTGTAGCTGCATTAGCAGTCTACAGTGGGGTACCGTGTCAAATACTTTCCAGAAATCTAGGGATATGGAATCTGCCTGTTGCCCTTTATCTATGTTCACAGCATATCATGTCAGAAATGGGAAAGCTGATTTTCAAATGAGTGGTGCCTTCTAAAACTGTGCCGATGATTCATTGAAATAAGCTTCGTACAACTTTGAAATTGTATCAAGATATGAGTGAATATTTGTGCAGCTATTTTCAGACAGTACTTCATTATAGATAACCACATCATCTATGAAAAGTCTGGGGTTACTATTAATATTGTCTACCTGGACTATCTGGACACTAATATACAACATGAACAGCAAGGTTTCCAGCATACTTCCCTGGGACACTCGTAAGGTTACTTCTACATCTGTTGATGATTCTCCATCCAAGATAATGTGCTGTGCTTTCCACACCAAGAAATCTTTAGTCACAAATTTCACTATATTCCCCATATGACTGTACTGTTAATAATAAAATACAAGAGTATGTTTCAAGTCCTTTTCTGATGTCGAGAAAGACTGTTGTACCCAACTACGTTGATCCACGGCTTTGAAGTATTTCCTTAGTTCTGCCTCAGCTAATTTACAGTTCAGTTGGGAACTGAAGCTGAGAGGATACAGGAGCAGTAACATCAACTGTGATTCCCTTCCAACTTTCCGTTCTTACGTGCCATGACTTTTGTCAGTTGACTTTGTCTCTACAGAAGACTTGATGCTGAAAACTCACCAGTCCTGACTATCTGTTGACTCTGCAAAATGAGAGAGGTGAATTTTCTGTATTGACTCAAATATTACCACCAGGAAAGCTTCTGATAATGCTTTTCTGTTGTTAAAACCTTGACATTCAATACATCAGTGTTTACATACCATAGCATAAAGACAGAATGATTTCTTCACTGTCCTTTTTGTGTCACTATTAATTGTATTGATGCTCAGAATTCTCTGGAGTACTGCGTGTGTCCAAGAAGGAGCACTCCTCTGTGGAACAGCCGCCAGCCCAACAAGTATCATAAAGCAGCAACCAATTGCCAGAGTCTTCGAGAAATGCAGTGTTCAGCCTCCTGATTACAGACCACAAATTCTCACACAATATGCATGTTCACAATTATTAACTACGTAATGATACACTATGTGATCAAAAGTAACCGGGCACTGGGCTGAAAATGACTGAAAACTTCGTGGTGCCCTCCATCGATAATGCTGAAATTCAATATGATGTTGGCCCACCTTTTGCCTTGATGACAGCTTCCACTCTCACAGACATACATTTTATCAGGTGCTGGAAGGTTTCTTGGGGAATGGCAGCCCATTCTTTAAGGAGTGCTGCTCTGAGGAGAGGTATCGATGTTGGTCGGAGAGGCCTGGCACGAAGTCGGCATGCCAAAACATCCCAAAGGTGTTCTATGGGATTCAGGTCAGGACTGTGTGTAGGCCAGTCCATTACAGGGATGTTATTTTCATGTAACCACTCCGCCACAGGCCGTGCATTATGAACAGGTGCTCGATTGTGTTGAAAGATGCAGTTGCCATCCCTGAATTGCTCTTCAACAGTGGGAAGCAAGAAGGTGCTTAAAACATCAACGTAGGCCTGTGTTGTGATAGTGCCATGCAAAACAACAAAGGATGCAAGCCCCTTCCATGAAAAACATGACCACACCATAACACCACCGCCTCCGAATTTTACTGTTGGCACTACACACACACTGGCAGATGACGTTTACCAGGCATTTGCCATATCTGCACCCTGCCATCGGATCTCCACATTGTGTACCATGATTCATCACTCCAGACAATGTTTTTCCATTGTTCAATGATCCAATATTTACACTCCTTATACCAAATGAGGCGTCATTTGACATTTATCGGCGTGTTGTGTGGCTTATGAGCAGCCGCTTGACTATGAAATCCGTTTTCTCACCTCCCACCTAATTGTCATGGTACTTGCAGTGGATCCTGACACAGTCTGGAATTCCTGTGTGATGGCCTGGATAGATGTCTGCCTATTTACACATTATGACCCTCTTCAACTGTTGGCAGTCTCTGTCAGTCAACAGATGAGACTGACCTGTGTGCTTTTGTGCTATACGTGTCCCTTCACATTTCCACTTCACTATCACTTTGGAAACAGTGGACCTATGGATGTTTAGGAGTGTGGAATTCTCGCGTAGGCTTGTGACACCCAATCACCTGACCATGCATGTCTCTGTGAAGGTGACCACTTCTGTGGAACAACTGCTGACCCAGCAAGTGTTTTGAAGTAGGAACCAGCTGCAGAGTCACCCTGTCTTACAGGAACTCAGTATCCAGCAACCCAAATCTGTTCACATACAAACAAATTCTCACATAATATTCTTATGTGTATTTATTAACTACCTAAATAAATTCCTGTCTTCAGCTGAAGAACATAATTTGTCGATAATGAAGACTTTCTTGAAGTGCTACATTAAACCTCAGGCTTTCAGTACATCATGTAAAAAAACTGCAATTTAGGTTTCACATGTGCAATATTTTTGGGGTCAGTGCTGGTTGGTATAGAGAAGGTTATTCCATTCAACACTCGTTATTCCATTTGAGATCCTAATTTGGCCTAAGATGCTACAGTAAATGGATGTGAGATATATTGAACAACTGATTTGTGGTTTACTTCTACTACTCTTCTGGTATGTCTTCCTATCACTGTGCATGAGTTTTTGATTGATGGAGTGGTAGATTATAGATGATTAAAAGAGGGGCCAACTCAGCCAAAAAATCGGTGTGGCGTCTGTAGGAATTCCATCTGGCCCTTGTGCTTTGTTCAATTTTAATGATTTCAGCAGTTTCTCAACATCATTTACACTATTGTCTACACCATTCATCATCACAATGGCGCAAGCATTAAGTTGAGACAATAATCCTAGATTTTACTTTATAAATGAGTATTTGAAAATGGAGGTCAACATTTCTGCTTTTGCTCTGCTACCATCGGTGTCAGTTCTGGTCTCATCCATGACTGGACGCTAACATTGGTGCCATTAACATGCTTTACGTATGACAGGAATTTCTTTGGGTTTTGTAGGAGATCTTTTGATAATATTCTGCTATGGCAGTCTTTGAAGGCTTCATGCATTGCCATCTTGAAAGCCAAACACACTTCATGCAACATCTCTCTGTCTACAGGCCCTTTCATTGTTTTACACCTATTATGCCGTAGTGACCTTTTCATTAGAAGTTTCTTTATGGTAACTGTATACAATATAGGGTCACTCCTATCATGAACAGTTCTAGTATGTACATAGCTACCAAGTGCATGGTCAACTATTCTCTTAAATATGAACCAAAGCTGTAGTTGTTCTACATACTTCTGTCCAGAGCTACATGTTGTAGGTTCCTCACTTGGATATGACACTAATGCCTCTTTATCTAGTTCACTAAACATATAAATATTTATACTTATTTTAGTTGCCCTTTGTACTTTGGTAATCATTGTTCCCACAGTGCTACCAGATTCATTATGAACATCCTCAGAGAGGTTAGGTCTATTTACTGATTTCAGAGCCAATATATTTTCCATCATGAGTGGGCTTTTGAACTAAACCAAAGGCATTATATATCTTAGTTCAGCAGATTATGGAGATAGAAAAGTTTTATTTGAGAGACGTTCTTGAATAGCATATTGTTTGTGCTGATACAAAATAACTGTTATTTGATTTTACCAGAATTGAGTTACATAATACAAATGCCATAATTAACATTAACATTAGATATGTGGGCAACATAGCTAGGAAAAACCAGATATCTAAGTGCTTCAGAAGCACTTAGTATGCCAGACAATATAGAAAATAAAATTATTACAGATATCAAATGTCTGTAGTTTAACAGAATAAAAACAGCATTCCAACAGTAGTAATTTTAGTTTGCATTTAAAGCTTTGCCCCGATTAGCTTAATTTTGTTTCTTGTGTGAGGCTATTATAAAGTTGTTTTTACCCTATACTTGCTACTATCAATAAATAATTTTGTTTTATGTGCTATTATTTGTAATTGATTTACCAGCTCAGACTGCATAGTACTGTCTTAGATAAAACCTGGCCCCTAGCCATTCTGCGCATAGAAGCAGTCAGTCATTCACTTGAGGCTTCAATAAAACTGGCCACACTTCGGAATTCTGTCTGGTCATCTGCACAATCTGGCAACACTGTAGAATGAAGGGAGTTTCTGGCAAAAGTGTTGTCTTCCACTTGAGCCATTACAGTGCTAGATCTGCTAGCGGTCGAGCGATAAACATTGTGCAGGATAGCCACAAAGTCACAGACGCAGGAGTTTCTGGACGAAGTGTTGTCTTCCACTTAAAGCCATTACAGTGATATATCTGCTCGTGGTCTAGCAGTAAACATTGTGCAATGTAGACACAAAGTTGCAAGTTCATGTCCATTCCTTCCTTTATTTTTAAATCACATTTTAGCTGTTTGCTGAGCTATCAGTCTGATGGAACCACAAAGATAATTTGCTTCATTCTTTAATCCTCAGGTAATTGCAAAAATTCCCAGAAGCATTTCCGTGAAAGAGCATGTTGTTGTTTCAAGATCAAAACACTTTATGCTTGTAAGATGAGGGAGTTTCCTCATCTTACAGCAGCCACTGGTCACATGACATCAGGTGCCATTTGATAGGTGAAGGCAGCATGGTACACCTTGGGCACATTTCTGGTTCACTAGCTGTAAGATTTTTAATGGCTCCCCTTCAAGAATTAAGTGTTTGGTAGAAGATGAGCTCTTGTTTAAAAAAAACTTTAAGGCGTTCCTATTACAAGGGTTCCTGAACTACAGTATTTATCATTTCTTTTATTGTTAAATGCAAATATGTGCCCAAATCTACAATTGTAATACTGACTATTCTTTATTGTAAACACATATTTTGCAATATTTATGATTTTTGTAGTAGAACCTAAGTTATGGTTTACTGTAATATGAAATCATTTTGTTTTGTGTTTATGTGCTACCATAGATCTCTGACACATTCCATAACCTATAAGACTGTCACAACATGGATCACTGGAACACAAAATAAATAAATAAATAAATGACACTGGTGAGCAGGAAGTTGTTTATTATTATAGTCTGGTTTTCCAAGTGAACTAACTTTGATAAACCAAGTGAATACATAGCAGTAACACGACATGCATAGGTTGATATGAGTGTATTTATCAATTGCCATCTAGATATCTGAAGCCGTCGTGCAGTTACATATTATGTTGTCTGTAATTGAAACTTATGAACATTGTTTAGGTATTATAAAATAGAATCGAAAATAAAGGGTCTAACATTTGTGACATGTCTTCTGCTTTGGGTTTGAAGAAAGGGGAAGACAGCAGATGCATCTTGAAAAATTTGAACAAGGTCTGTTCAAAAAATTCTAAAACATTCGTAATTTCGCGCCAACGGTGTGTTGGAGTGCAATGTGGTTGGCAGCCCTGCACATGCCTGTGTGTAATGTGTAATTGCCAGGAGTTTCATTGATGTATGTCTGTTACTTATTGTTCAGTGCAGTATTGCACAGAATGCTGTGTTGTACAGTTTGCAAATTTTGAGATGGCAGAGTTAGAGGAGCAATGAGTCTCCATTAAATTTCACTTGAAACTCAAGAAAAACTTTACAGACACACACCAAATGATGCAGGAAGCCTACAGTGATGTGTGATTAAGCCATACACCGTGTTATGAATGGTTTACATGGCTTAAAAATGACTGGACAGAAGTTAAAGATGACCCTCATTCAGGACACCCGTCGACATCTACTAACGTTGTTCATGTCAAGAAAATCAATGAAATTGTGTATGCCAATCAAAGATGAGAGACTCCAGAAGAATGTAACATTTCAGTTGTGTCATGTCATGAAATCTTGACACAGCATCTTGGAACGCAATATGTTCCTGCTAAGTTCAGCCCACGGCTCATGAGTCAAGGCCAGAAAGAGTGAATAGCTTTTGGATTGCACAAATGAGAACGAGTTGTTCATTAAGAGTTTCATGTGGCCCCTACAGACTTCTTTTTCTATTTCCAAGGTTGAAAACCTCATTGAAAGGACAAAGATTTGCAATGACAGACAAGATAAAAGAAAATTCTCAGATGGCACTTCGTGCAATGCAGTAGGAGGTATACCAAGACTGCCTCCGGAAGTGAAAATGGTGTTGGGAGCAGTGTATAAATTGTAGAGAAGAGTATTAAAGGAGACCATGCACGATAAGTAAAAGGTAAGTGTAGAAAAATTTTGTGAACAAAGTTCCGGAATTTTTTGAACAGACCTCGTGTTGTGTGTGAGGTGGGTGCTTTGAGCAAATCACATCAGAGAGGCACTTTCTTGTTTCAAGAATGATTGTTTGGATATGAATGATTTTCCTCGTTCAGAATGTCTTCATAATTGATTTATGTGATGAACTGCTTCATTTAACTGTCATGTGACATTTGCATTCAACAATCGAAGGTCAGAAGTCAGGTGTGGAAGGTGCATACTCTAAATCAAAGCAACAAAAAACCAAAAAGTGACTATTATTGCATTTTTGCTTTAACATCATCAGCTCACTCAGTGAGCACTTTTATGCAGTGTTGTTACTGGTGACATATAATATTTTGCATCTGCTGACACAAAAATGGTGTTGTGCATTATGAACTCCTCCACAGGAGTGTCCACTACAGCTGGCCCTTTTTGCCAACTGACATGCGTTTCAGTTGTAGTGTGAGAAAAATGACTGACAGAACTGCATTAAGTGTTGCTACTGCGTGATAACACACCGTTCAGTTTGTCTGGGGAGTCATCACTCATGCACTTATTCCTCTGACCTTGCACCCTCAAATGTTTACATTTCTCACTCTTTATCAAACAACAGTCAATAAAATTCCTTTCTGGACAAGAATGCACTTCAAATTTGTCTCGATGAAGTCTTCAGCTCTGAACCAGTAGTTTCTAAGGCTTGGAATTGGTAAGCTACCTGAGCACTACTCTCAGACTGCTTTAGATAATGTGAGGAAATGTAAAGTTGATGACTAATTTCTTTCTAATATTTACTGACATCATATATCATCAGTTTTGTCAGACTTTCTGGGAAGTATATGTCTCACTGTAACAGGGCATGCTAGAGCTTATACAGGGTGACAAATGAGTAAGTAAAGATCTACACAGCACGTCTGTAGTGATGCAATGTTGTATGTTAGTTTCTGAGAACTTACAAATAAAACTTCCATGACACCTTTACAATGTAGTATTGGTAGAAAATACAATTAAATTTGTCCCTTGCACCTGCAGTATGTACTTATTCTGTATTTAAGTCAAAAGCAACCTTACAAGTCTTAGCTTCAATATTTCATGAAATAAGTAATTACTGTAAATAACTGTACTGAACACAGCTTGTTTCACTCTTTATCTCACCAGTTTTAGTACAGTTTATGCTTGTGTAATGATTCTTTTTGCTCTTCATTTTGTAAATAATATTTTTACATATTCAATGTCAAGTTACATAAATTGGGCAAATGTAAAAATTTTTTAGAGCTTTCCTCAACCAGCGCTGAGCTTGTTGTGCTGTGTCACAACCGGAATGACATATAGGCATGGGAGCTAATACTGCAATATTGTTGCATACAACTGAGGCCACTGCCACACATTGCTTGAGTGAGATGTCTAAATTGGCCAATTCAGCAAGATGACCTCACTGTGGAAGGAACATATCATTCTGACAGCACTGAAAGTTGCCGTAACAACACACTAATCTTATAAAAGAAGATCTTTCAGCCCACTGATATTGCAGAAAAGGGCCAAACTGGAGAGCTGAAAGCCACAGTCTTGAGACACTGAGGTGTGATAAAGGCTGCTGACTAACCCAGAAAACCAGGCCATATTTAGTCATCCTCACCAAGACATAATGTCATTGGCTCCAATAGACAATTATAAATAGTCAGGTTTCCGAGCGTTGCTATCTTTCAGCTGCAACAAACCAGAATCGATGTAGGACTTGTGATGTGCTGACTACCGCTCACCAGTTGACTACCACCTTCAATACTGCAGCAGCCTAGTCTGCTGGAATTAGCCACTGTAAGCTGCCAACTTCTCATCCACTGATGTGAAGACCTGTAACCTTCTGTCACCGGCTCACGGAGGACCAAAATGATGGTGCTTGACATACTAACACGGTGCTGCTATAAGTGGGAGGTGTGCTAACCGCTGCTGCCCCCAACTGGCATCATGAACAGACACTGACATCCCCGGTCTTCCTCTGTTGGAGAGGCCATGTCACAACTGTGCACTGCTATTGCTGTCCCATGCAGACCTGCTGGAAGTTACTGGAACACTCCCTGTGGGGTCTGTGGGTGTGCCTTAGTCAAAATAGTCATAGATCTGTTGGGCATCATCGCCAGACAACCAATGCCTGCCACCAGCTGGGCCAGCTAGCTTGCACAAGGTCAGTCATGTTGTGTGAGCTGCCATGATCTAGCCAATGGCCCCGAGGTACTTCAGAATGTGCACATCAGCCAGACTGGTTTGTATTGCTGTGTTAAGTCATAGGGACATCAATTGTACTCTGTGTAATATTTGTTAATCTGCAGGAGCCTGTAGACTTGTTACTGTCTAAGAGTATGTAGCATCAGTGAGATGTGAATTTTGTAATTTATAGGACATGAGTTGGCACACATTACGTCATTGCCAGCTACATGTGACATTGGTAGATGATTTGACATTTGACAAAGGACTGTTTTAAGTGACATTGGGCCATGATCTGGCATAAAAAGTAGTTGAGGCCATTTTTTGTGTGTATTATAAGTGTAGTTTTTTCCAATGTTTCTGTTGTTGTAATTACAGTTGTGGAATACACAAAATGCCAGTCACATGTGCAGCTACGAGGGACAAGTCTAATGCTGCATTATCAGAACAAGTAACTAAGTTATTGGCAGTGAGTGCTCAGCATAAAGAATACAATGAGGAATTACATAGGCAAATAGAAGTTTAGCAATCCTTACAATAGTAGGTATCAGCAGAAGTAAAATCAGTATTGAGTGTACCCCCTCGCCCCTCTTCGGCAGATCCACTAGCAGCCAACTTGACAATGCCTTTTTCCGGGAAAACAGTGAAGGGTGTAACTGTGTTTGTTAACATTGCACCAGGAGTATTTTAAAGCTAAGGTCAGTTTGGCCATAAAAAATAAGCTCATGAGAAATGGTTTCTATTGACAGTAATATTTTACTGAATATCTACTTTACTTTTCAACATAACTGCTGTTCACATCCATACACTTCCTGTAACACTGCACCAGCTTCTTGAACCCTTTTGCATACAATTCCGCCACCTGAGAATTGAACTGGTTAGTGATGCCAGTCTTGAGTCTATCATCATTGTGAAATCATTGTCTGCTCAGCCACTTTTTCAAAAGCAAAAAGAGTAAATATTCACCTGAAGCAAGGTCAGGACTGTACGGAGGGTGCTCAAAAAGTTTCCAATTAAAATACTGAATCTTCTCCCTGATTTTGGCAGTGGTGTGAGGCAGTGGATTGTCATGGAGGATGATTATGCCAGATGACAGTCTCCCGTGGCATTGATTTTGTATTGTGCGTCTCAGTTTGGTTAGTGTTTTGCTGTATACTTCAGCTGTTATTGTTGACCCATGGTCCATGAAATCAATCAAAATGATGCCCATTTTTCTCCCAAAAATAGTAGCCATTATTTTTCGATTCAAGAATGGGGAGTGCGTAAACTGTTTCGGTTTGGGTGAACTTGAATGGCACCACTGCATTGACCATTGTTTGATTTTGTACAGTATCCATGTCTCATCTCCCATAACAATGTTGGAAAATAAATCATTTCCATCTTGTACATAGCACTCCAAAAACTGTCATGCATTACACATTCTTTACTCTTTGTGCTGATCAGTGAGCATTTTTGGAACCCACCTCACCCACAGTTTGTAGTAACCCAACTTTTCAGTGACAACTGTGTAAATTGAGGTTCGAGCAGCATTTTGGAGTTCATTGGCCAGACCAATAATCATAAATTGCTGATCACTTCAGAAGCTTTTGGGCCACTTGATCAATGATGTCAGTTCAAATACTTGGCCTGCCAGTCCACTGTTCATTGTAAACATTTATGCGGGCATTTTGGAATTCCTGACACTATGCTTGAAGTTGCTTATCACTCATTGTTTCAGGTCCGTACACTATGCATAACTCATGATGGATTTGCCAGCGAAAATCTAATCATGCCATGCAGTTCATCACTGGTGGGATCTACAATTGTCTTGACATTGCGATATGTTCACACTGACTGGCAAATGACTGCTGAATCAAACCAGCACGGCAGTAGTTTCCTAAAATGTCGGCAGACAGCAATCTTGAAACTTCATTCAGGCCTACCATCAGTTAAGTATGTGTCACTGGCCCCTAGTTTTGGAATATGCCTCATAATAGCTACTGCTGAAGCGACTGATTGTACATATAAAGCCTGTTTAGGCAGGACTAACTTATGGTTAATGGGCAAGGCTAAAGCATGTGTGACATATCACCAAGCACTTAGTAAGGCAGAAACATTTCAGGAGCTAACTGATGACTTGCACCAGCATTACCGCAAACTGAATAGCATGAGATTTCTGAAGGAAAAATTGAGTGGTCTGGTACAAAAACACAGTGAGTCAGTGGAATCCTCAGATATAATCCAAAAGATCAGTGCACAAATATATGGTACAAGCAGAATGCAGAAGCTGATGCAGTTAGTCAACCAGAGGGCTTAATACAGTGGCAGATTAAAAAATTTTGCGCCCCTAGGCACACCATATTATATGCGCCTTCCCCCGCCCACCCCAAAAACATGTTTTAAATATTAACTACTACCCGATCGCTTCACAATTGCCATTTTGGGTGGGAGCTTTGTGAGCTGTTTCCGTACTCTGCTGTTTGCTGTTCTGAAGGATGCGTCAGCGGTCTAGTCATGCTCAATCAAAATGTAATATGGTTCCTAAACTGTACTTGGTGTACAGAAGTGGATAAAACAAACTTAAAACTGCATTGTGTTAACACATTCTTCTGTCAAAAGACATACAAAAATGAACACAAGTAAAATAACTTCTTTTGTGTAAAAATTCAGCAGAGCATGTAGGAAACAATGGATTTTTGTTATACATTCACTTTTAATATGTTGTTTTACACAAAAGTGTTGAAAATGAAAATAAGGAAGTTGTGTTACAATCTAAAAATTGAAGCAAAAGTGTCATACATTAGAAATTAATATGTACTTTTACAGAGACGCATTCAAATTTAAAATTAAACTACCATCTTACAATCTAATAACTTGACTGTGTAGCAGATAAAAAAAACTCTCATCTCTATTAATATGTGAATGTATAGGAAATTGTAAGAAATGAATATGAAATAGAGATTTCACCGCATGGACTCATAACTAAATACAGACAAACAAACACAGAACTGGATTTGGTATTACATAATTTTACAGACTAGTGTGGAAAAATCAAATTTGTTTTATAATCTAATAGTTAATATGTAAAGCATTAGGGTTTGTGTAGCTAGATGCTGCGTAATGAGTGTACGCAATACCTTTAATCCGTGTAAGAGCTGAACAGTTTTGTACTGCAGCTACTGGTCTCACCGTAGCTCTTTCTAATGGTATTAGCAAAGCTTTTACATATTTATCGACAAAACTGGACTACGTTATTTATTAACACTTTTTCATATGACCATACTCTCTGATAACGTATATTTCCGCAATAACTGTACATATCAGCAGATGCCAAAAATACACTTCAGTTGTAATATACTACAGTATCGGTATGACTTGACTCTATAGAGCCGAGTGGCCTGGGTCATCCAGATATTGTTTAGTATTGTCAGGAGCTTTCAGTCATGTGTGCATGTAAACGAGGTTTGGTTCTGTGTTCTGCCATTGGCAATTGAAAAATAAACAGGTAATACATAGTTTGTAAATCCAATGAATGTCCTCTAAGTGGTAATAAAAATTACATTATAATCTTAGTTTTTTAAAACTAATATGAATAAACAAACAAACTCACCAGTCAGCAAAGTTTACATCTGGCTTTGACGGCAGAAAACTCGTTGAGCATATCTTCATAGTTCTGACGGTTATCAGTTAGGAAGTTGGCTTCGAAGTGAAGAATGGACAAGTGTTCAATCTCTCCTCAGACAACGTAGAACGTAGATGCAATTTCAGTCTTTTAAGAACTGAAAACAAGCATTCTGCTGAACAATTTGTAAGTGCCACACATAGAAATATTCTAAGAGCAACATCAGCTTTTGGAAACGTGGACTGTAACCTCTCTTTTCGTAAAAATTTACTCATTTAAACTGGCATACCACTAATTTCAGAAGATTTCAAAAGTTCTGCGAAACATACACATTCACCAGGGAAGGAAGGCTCTAAATCTGTGTCACATGAGGCTTGAAGATTTGCTGCACATTCAGCAATATCGTCAGGTGAACTGTTCTTAAGGTCACTGGAAACTGTGAAAGAGTCCAACAGTGTCCTATAGCTTTCTTTCCTCCTCACTAATTTGGTGTACAAGTTGTCGAGTACTGGGAGAAATGTTTCGACTCTAAATTTTTCCCTTCCAGTCAGAAAAACTTCTTCAGAATCCGTTTCTTCATTATCATGAAGTTTGTGTTTTCGTGATCTTATATAGGTGCATCTAAGTCTATATCAGTCACAATCTCCATGGATTTATTTTCATTATAGTTGAACATGCCACAAGTAGATGCAATAAATCCTGCAAGTGATTCATATAATTCATGCACTATTTTAGTATCAATGTTTACACTTTGCAATTTCAGATTTACACTATTAAACCTCTGGAGTATGTCCTTCCAGACTGTCATCATGAATACTGTTTGTAGTCTGCTGAGTTCATTCAGTAAAGCTGAAGCATCGTTCCACACATGTGGTTTTTCAAATGTATTATTGGCAATATGTGTGAGGCCACTGATAATGCCCTCCAAATTTTCATGTGGACTTACACTTCCTCTCTTGCTGACCAATGTGTTTTTGATAAACTTTGTACCATTTTGCTTCCTGGTTTCATGAAAGAAAAAAGTTTATCCCAGCATTTTGTAGAAGCAGAGAAAAAATTATAAAGGTTTTGCACTACATTGAAAAATGAACATGCTTCCCGACAATAGCCTGCAGCACTAGTGCCGACCAAATTCAAAGAATATACTTATATGGATATGGTGTCTGTTCTTTCAGACATGTCCGAAAGAACAGACAACATTGATGACCTGCAGCCATATAGAACGAAATTAGAATTATATATTAATATCTTCAGCTACTAACAGGCGTTGATATACGAGGGCCGTTCAGAAAGTAACCTCCGGTTGATTTAAAAAAATACACCAAGTTAAATAAAAATATTTTAATATATACATCTTACAACTACGTCTTTGCACTATTTTTCTACATAGTCTCCATAGTGATTGAGGCACTTATCGTATCTCTTCACAAGCTTTGAACTTCCTTCTGCATAAAAATCACCCGCTTGTGCCTAGAGCCAGCCTGTGACCGCATCTTTGAGCTCTTCGTCGTCATCAAACCGCTGTGACCCGAGCCATTTCTTCAAATGCATGAAGAGGTGATAATCACTTGGCGCCAGGTCTGGGCTGTAAGGTGGATGGTTGATAACGTCCCACTTGAAGGACTCAAGAAGGGCCGTTGTTCTGCGAGCAGAGTGAGGACGGGCGTTATCGTGCAAAAAAACGGTACCGGAAGTCAGCATACCACGGCGTTTGTTCTGTATAGCCCGTCGTAACTTTTTTATTGTTTCACTGTACACGTCTTGATTAATGGTCGTACCACGTTCCATGAATTCAACCAACAACACCCCTTTGGCATCCCAAAACACCGTTGCCATCAGTTTTCTGGCAGAAAAATCTTGCGAGGCTTTTGTTGGTTTGGTAGGCGAATTTGAATGTGCCCCCATCTTTGATTGTTCTTTTGTCTCAGGGTTCACGCACTTAATCCAGGTTTCGTCACCGGTCACGATTCTGTTTAACAATGGTTCTCCTTCGTCCTCATAACGTGACAGAAAGTCTAATGCAGAGGCCATCCTTTGAGTTTTGTGGTGGTCGGTAAGAATTGTGGGCACCCATCGTGCACAGAACTTACGGTAACCCAATCTTGCTGTCACTATCTCGTAGAAGAGAGTCTTAGAAATCTGTGGAAAACCAGTAGACAACTCCGACATTGAGAAACGTCGATTTTCCCGAACTTTTGCATCAACTGTCTGAATGAGTTCGTGTCACCAATGATGGTCTACCACTCCTCTCTTCATCATGAACGTTTTCTCGTCCACTTTTAAATAAACGTACCCATTCACGGACAACTCCTTCACTCATAACTCTTGGTCCGTACACGGCACAAAGCTCACGATGAATAGCTGCTGCAGAATATCCTTTGGCTGTAAAAAACCTTATGACAGCACGCACTTCACATTTGGCGGGGTTTTCTATTGCAACACACATTTCAAACTGCCTCAAAAACTAAACTAGCGCAGGTACGACGTTCACTCGACCACGGCTTGATGCCGACTGACCTGTTGAGTGCGTGAACGCACAGATGGCGTCGCTACTCCCCCCACAACCCGCACTGTGACCAATCGGAGGTTACTTTCTGAACCGCCCTCGTATATCAACGGGGACAGGTGAAAATGTGTGCCCCAACCGTGACTCGAACCCGGGATCTCCTGCTTACATGGCAGATGCTCTATCCATCTGAGCCACCGCGGGCACAGAGGATAGTGCGACTGCAGGGACTATCTCGTGCACGCTTCCCGTGAGACCCACATTCTCACCTTACATGTCCACACACTACATTCGTAGTGCCCCTACCCAACACACTCATCACTTGTGGAAGACATTCTTACCAAGTCCTGTAAAAGTTCGGGTAATATGTGTGCATCCGCACAGAAGAAGAGGGTCATGGCCGGTCTTGCCAGAACTATATACTTATATGGATATGATGTCTGTTCTTTCGGCCATGGGACATTGAGACAATTTTTTTTCACAAATGCACTGCAGCAATGCTTTTGCAAGAAATCAGATCGAGGAGCTGGGCTTCATGGATAGAAGCAGATCAATGAATCTGTAAAGATCGTGGACAGAGCTTAGTCTCCTCAGCCTTTGTTGATGAACTGGAATCCATTCAGTGACTCGAGTCCTTTTTTTTAACAGTTGCTAAAAGAGACTTGATGGCACTGGGAATTGTTCAACCAACCAACTGTGCAAAGTGATAAGTCAGTGCTAACATATGTCCTACACTAAATAATTGAAACTGGACAGCCGTGTGTTACAATACCTTGAAGTTGCCTAGTAAACTGTCAGCTAAGTTGGCAACGAAATGCTCACATGTCCTAGAACTAATTTTCTGTTTTTAATTCTAAAGGTATAAGAGTTTACCATTCATTTTTTAATTTATTTTGCACATCTAATTCTGTAGGACAAATTGAGGAGCAAATCTCGAAAGCTGTGGATGTTTCAGTGCACAAAATTACAGCATAAAAGTAATGTCAGATAAAATAAAATGTTTATGAACCCGAAAAAAGTCAGTCCATGTTTATGTGAATGCAATCAACAATATAACACAAGCATCAGCTTAATTTTTCAAGGATCTGCTGACAGAATAGGAGGAGTGACCCATGAGGAAACTCTTCAGTTTTGATTTGAAAGTATGGGGATAACTGCTAAGATTCTTGAATTCTTGTGGTAGCTTATTGAAAATGGATGCAGCCGTATACTGCACATCTTTCTGCACAAGAGTCAAGGAAGTCTGATCCAAATGCAGATTGGACTTCTGTCTAGTATTAAGTGAGTGAAAGATGCTAATTCTTGGGAATAAGCTGATATTGTTAAGAAGAAATGACAGTAAAGAATATGCATATTGAGAGACCAATGTCAGAATACTCAGACTAATAACAGGGGTTGACAAGAGGTTCGTGAACTTACATCACTTATTGTCTGAACCATGTGTTTCTGAACCAAGAATATCCTTTGAGAATGGAAGAGTTACTCCGAAATATAATACCATACGTTATAAGCAAAGTAGACAACTTTTCATGTCAAAGTATCACTTACTTCAGATACTGTTTGAGTAGTAAAAATGGCATCATTGTCTTTGAACAAGATCCTGAATGTGGGCTTTCCATGATAGTTTACTATTTATCTGAACACCTAGAAATTTGAGCTGTTCAGTTTCACTAATCATATGCTCATTTTGTGAAATTTAAACATCAGGTTTTGTTGAATTGTATGTTAGAAACAGTAAAAAATTGAGTCTTACTGTGGTTTCAGTTGTCTGAGACTGCAGTCGTGTATGTGAGTTGCTTTTTGTGTGTGTGTGTGTGTGTGTGTGTGTGTGTGTGTGTGTGAGAGAGAGTGAGTGTCAATTGATGATGGAGGCCTTAATGGCTGAAAGCTTTGTGAGAGTCTTTTTGTTGTGCCTATCTGTGACTCAGAATCTCTGCTATATGGTGAGTAGCAGCTTTCCTTCTCATAATATGGAGACTTACTGTGAGTTAGTATTATTTAATTTTCTACAAGCTATGAACTTACATCATGAACTGCACTATTTGAAACAGTGGCAGTGTTGCACACGACGTCTCTTACTACCAAGCTAGTGTCATCAGCAAAGAGAAATGTTTTAGAATCGTCTGTAATACTAGAGGGCAAATCTTTTATAAGCAACAGGAGTGGCCCAAGCACTGATCCCTGGGGCACCCCTCATTTGAGTGTGCCCCACTCAGAGCCCACATCCATTAGCAACAATGTGGATAATGATCTTTTGTTTTTTGTCAAACCAAGAAGTGAACGTATTGTGAACTACTCCCTGTATTCCATAATGGTCCAACTTTTGAAGCAATATTTTATGAGCAACACAATCAAACACCTTAGTTAAATCAAAGAAGATGCCTATCGTACGAAACCTTTTGTTTAATTTATCCAGTACCTCACAGAGAGAAGAAGAAAAAAAAAATACAATTTTCAGTTGTTAAACCACTTATAAAACTGAACTGTACATTTGAGAGCAAATTATGTTATATAAAATGATCAGTAATCCTTACATACACAGCCTTTTCAATAACTTTAGTGAACACTGATGGCATAGAAATAGATCTAAAATTGTCTACATTATCCCTTTCTCCCTTTTTATAAAGTGGCTTTACTACTGAGTACTTTAATCATTCAGGAAACTGACCATTCATAAAGGAAAAATTACAAATATGGTTAAATTCAGCGCTAACATGTGCTGCACAGTACTTTATCATTCAGCTAGGCACTCCATCATATCCATGAGAGTCCTTAGTCTTCAGTGAGTTAATTATTGGCTCAATCCCCACCTTATCAGTATCACAAAGGAGTATTTCAGACATCAATCTTGGAAAGGCATTTTCCAAAAGAGTTATATGATTCCCTGTAGAAACTAAGTTTTTATTTAATACACAAGCAATGCTCAGAAAGTGATTGTTAAATACTGTGCATATATGTGACTTATAAGTAACAGAAATGTTTTTGCTATGAACTGACTTTATACCATTGACCGTGTGCTGCTGACCAGACACTTCCTTCGTGACTGATCATATGGTTTTAATTTTATCTGTGAATTAGCTATTCTATTTGCATACCACATGCTCTTTGCTTTCCTAATAACATTTTTAAGCACCTTATGATACTGTTTACAATGGGTTACTGTAGCTTGATTGTGACTGTTTAAAACATTTTGATATAATTCCCACTTTGTTCTACATGATATCCTTATCCCACTAGTCAGCCACATAGGCTGCCTTTTACTGCTTGTATCCTGTTTAGAAGATCTAATGGAAAGCAACTTTCAAAGAGAGTGTTAAGGAAACAATTATATTTGTCTCTTAGGTTATCGGCACAATAAACATCCTGCCACTCTTGTTCCTTAACAAGATTTTAAAAAATCTCTGTTGCCATTGGAATAGATTTCTACATAGTTTGTAATTATACATAACATTTATTTGAGTGCTAAAGCTTTTTAGTGTTAAAATTTGTGCATCATAATCTGAAACACCATTCACCCTTTTATTAACAGAATGCCCGTCTAGTAACGAAGAATGAATAAAAATGTTGTCAATGGCTGTGCTACTGTTTGCCTGCATCCTGGTTGGAGAAAACAGAGTCTGCACCAGATCATATGAATTTAGGAAATCTTCCAACATCCTTTTTCTTGCACATTCACACACAAAATTAATATTGGAGTCACCACTTATAACTAATTTTTGGTACTTGCTATAAAGTGAACCAAGAGCGCTCTCTAGCTTGGGCAGAAATGCTGTGAAGTCAGAGTTAGGGGACCTATAAACAACAACAATTAGAAGTTTAGTTTCACTAAGTTCAACTACCCCTGCACAACATTCAAATACCTGTTCAGTGAGTGCTCTGAAGTGTCTACAGACTCAAATGAAATACTGTTTTTTACGTATGTGGCGACTCTGGCCACTCGTCCACTCTGCAAAGAACTCCTTGAAAAACAGCCATCTAATGTGTGACTTGGTAAAGGAAGCCTCTGAATCATCAGATTGTTTAAGTGGTGCTCCAATATAGCAATAATGTCAGAGTCATCGATAAGCAATTCACTAACTTTATCTCTAATACCTATTATATTTTGTTGAAATATGCTAATTCCTTCACTAAATTGATGCCTCACCTCCGCTGAAGGTGATTGCCTTGTAAGAGGGACTTCCTTTAAGCAGGAATACCTGTCAGCTAACTTAAAATTTTTATATTATTTGTACGAATGCTATTCTTAAAGTACTAAGCAAATCCACTTAGTCCTTTTACACACACACACACACACACACACACACACACACACACACACACACACACACACACAAACACACATACTCGGGGGTAATATGTGCTGCATTTTAATTGTTGGTAGCAACCTGGTCATCATGTTGATAATTGTTAGTGGCTGCCATCAAGACTAAAACAGAGCACACATTTGTCAGTGTGTATCTGGAACCTGAGTGTGAATGTGTCAATTACTTGAACTACATTTGTAAAAATAATACACTACTGGCAATTAAAATTGCTACACCAAGAAGAAATGCAGATGATAAATGGGTATTCATTGGACAAATATATTATACTAGAACTGACATGTGATCACATTTTCACGCAATTTGAGTGCATAGATCCTGAGAAATCGGTACCCAGAAAAACCACCTCTGGCTCTAATAACAGCCTTGATCCGCCTGGGCATTGAGTCAAACAGAGCTTGGATGGCGTGTACAGGTACAGCTGCCCACGCAGCTTCAACACGATACCACAGTTCATCAAGAGTAGTGACTGGCGTATTGTGACGAGCCAGTTGCTCGGCCACCATTGACCAGACGTTTTCAATTGGTGAGAGATCTGGAGAATGCGCTGGCCAGGGCTGAACATTTTCTGTATCCAGAAAGGCCTATACAGGACCGGCAACATGCGGTCGTGCATTATCCTGCTGAAATGTAGGGTTTCGCAGGGATAGAATGAAGGGTAGAGCCATGGGTTGTAACACATCTGAAATGTAGTGTCCACTGTTCAAAGTACCGTCAATGTGAACAAGAGGTGACTGAGACGTGTAACCAATGGCACCCCATACCATCACACCGGGTGATACACCAGTATGGTGATGACGAATACACCCTTCCAATGTGCGTTCACTGCGATGTCACCAAACACGGATGCGGCCATCATGATGCTGTAAACAGAACCTGGATTCATCCGAAAAAATTACGTTTTGCCATTCGTGCACCCAGGTTTGTCGTTGAGTACACCATTGCAGGCGCTCCTGTCTGTGATGCAGCGTCAAGGGTAGCCATGGTCTCCGAGCTGTTAGTCCATGCTGCTGCAAATGTCGTTGAACTGTTCGTGCAGATGATCGTTGTCTTGCAAACATCCCCATCTGTTGACTCAGGGATCGAGACATGGCTGCATGATCCATTACAGCCATGCGGATAAGATGCCTGTCATCCCGACTGCTAGTGATACGAGGCCATTGGGATCCAGCACGGCATTCCTATTACCCTCCTGAACCCACTGATTCCATATTCTGCTATCAGTCATTGGATCTCGACCAAGGCAAGCAGCAATGTCGTGATACGATAAACCGCAATCGCGATAGGCTACAATCCAAACTTTATCAAAGTCAGAAACATGATGGTACGCATTTCTCCTCCTTACACGAGGCATCACAACAATGTTTCACCAGGCAATGCCGGTCGACTGCTGTTTGTGTATGAGAAATCGGTTGGAAACTTTCCTCATGTCAGCACGTTGCAGGTGTCACCACCAGCGCCAACCTTGTGTGAATGCTCTGAAAAGCTAATCATTTGCATATCACAGCATCTTCTTCCCATCGGTTAAATTCCGCGTCTGTAGCACGTCATCTTTGTGGTGTAGCAATTTTAATGGCCAGTAGTGTATAAAGGCAGGCGGTAACCTCTTCTCCTTCTAGAATTGAAAACAGAAAATTAGTCGCTTCTGAGTGCATGGTAGGATATTTACTCTTTGAGTTCTTCCATCCTGGATTTGTATTCTTGCAGTAATGTCTTGGTTTTGATTACACAGGGTGATTATAATTAAAGTTAAACTTTCAAACCACTGTAGAAATAACACCACTGATCAGAATAACGTCAAATTGTAACGGAATATTATCAGAGAAGGGGGAAAATGTATGGCAGAATAAAAATAAATAGTTGCAAAATTTAGCAATAGATGGTGCTGTAAGCATCATAATTTAATAGTGGTTGACTGCAAATGACACATGAATCATACAGCAATGCCTAAGGTGTACGTTTGATGTTAAACAAACTGTACTACTCAGTGTGGATTTGTGTACAGAGGTGATACTGTTAGTTACGTTAGTCCATCCACCATGACGAGGTCATATCACATCAGATGGGAAAAATTGGTTTTTAATTGTCCTGAGGCCAAAAACTGCATAAAAAGCATAAATCAAGTTGATTTTTAACTGTCCTGAGGTCAAAAACCACATAAAAAGCATCAATCCAAATCAAGTTGGTTATTAATTTCCATGTGACTAGCGCAAAACATGTTCAATATGCTGTCCACCGTTTTCTGCAACATGTTGAAATCGAGGAACAGCATGTTCTACAACCGATCGAAGAGTTTCTGGGTTCATGTTCAGAATGTATTTTCCAATGCATGGCTCCAATGCAGTTAAGTTTGCAATTGGAACACTGAACACATCTTTCAGATAACCCCATAGCAAGAAGTTGCACAGATTAAGATCAGGTGATTGGGATACCCAGGCTGTAGGGAAATGGCAGCTGATAATTCTGGCATTTCTGAAACGGCGCTTCAGCAGCTGCTTAACTGGATTTGCAGTCCGCCTGGGTGCACCATCTTGAATAAAGATGATCCCATCCACACTGCTGGAATGATGTGGTTGTGCAAAAGATGCTCATAGCATTTACTAGTGACGGTACAGGTAACAGGACCGGAAGCACCTGTCTCTTAGAAAAAATATGGCCCTATGATAAATGATGCCCTAAACCCGCACCACACAGTGACCTTTTCAGGATGAAATGGTACTGGTTGATTGAATGTGGATTTTCTGTTGCCGTATTTGACAATTCTGTGTATTGACATATCCAGTCAGATGGAAGTGGGCTTCATCTGTCCACAAAATCTTCTACAGCCAATCTTTGTCCACTTCCATGTGAGAAAGAAATTTTAAAGCAAAGGTCACTCTTGCTAGCAGGTCAAGAGGAAGCAACTCATGCACATCGGTAATTTTGAATTGATAGCAAAGAAGGATGTTTTGTAGGATTTTATGCACTGTGCTCATGGGTATGTGCAATGTTCGGGCAATTATCCATGCACTACACGTTTGCACACCGCCACTCATCTCTTCCTACATTGCTGTGGCCACTGCTTCCACTGATGTCAAATCAATTCGTTTCTTCTTTCTATCAGGTTGCACTCCAAAAGAACCCGTCTTTTCTAATTTCCTAATCATTTTTTCCAGACCCACAGCAGTCATCAGACTAACGCCTGTTTTCAAACCCTTCAGTGTCCGGAATTTCTGCAGAGTGACGTGCGCAGTCATCATTCTTGTGATACAGCTTTACAAGCAGAGCGCAATGCTGCATTGAGACAGTCATGGCGAATGTCGCAGACAGGAAAGGAGGAAAAGTCATGTACCCAGTGTGTTTATATCAACTTCAATGGGTCCTGCACATGATAGGTGTTTTCATTTATGTATTCTGACATATACAGCACCATCTATTGATCACTATTTTTTTTCTTCTGCCGTATGTTTTACCCCTTCTCCAATAATATTCCGTTGCAATTTGATATCATTCTGACCAGTGGTGTTATTTCTACAGTGTTTTGAAAGTTTAACTTTATAATTAATCACCTTGTATATGTATGAAAACTACAAATTTTAGCAGATATGGGAAATAATAGCACTTAAAAAAATAACAAAAATCTATCAAATAGTAAATATGTCAGTTACTGAATGTTTGACAGTAATATTTTCAAGTTTTTCTTTTAAACAAAAAAACTACTGATTTCAATTTTAAGTCATCTTCAGTTTAGCCTAATTGGTCATAAAGCTTGCACGGCATCTTTTTGCAGTCCGCTGGAAGACTCCTAAAACCTTGAATTTTTTGTTTGTAGAACTCAAATTAAGGACATTGTAGTTTTATTCTGTAGAAACATCTGCATCTACATCTAGTTTCTGCAAACCACTGTGAGGTGCATGGCAGAGGGTACCAGTTATTAGGGCTTCTTCCTGTTACATCCACAAATGGAAGGTGAGATCAATGATTTTTTGAATGGCCCCATGCATGCAGTAATTATTCTAATCTAATCCTCAAGATCCCTATGTGAGTAATATGTAGGGGGGTTGTAGTATTTTAATAGAGTAATCGTTTAAAACTGGTTCTTGAAACTTTGTTAATAGACTTTCTCAGAATAGTTTATGTCTATCTTCAAGAGTTTTCCAATTCAGTTCCTCCAGTATCTCTGTGACACTCTCTCACAGATTAAACAAACCTGTGGCCATTTGTGCCGCCCTTCTCTGTATATGTTCAAAATCAACTGTAAGTTCTATTTGGTATGGGTCCCACACACTTGCGCAATATTCTAGAGCAGGTCACAAGAGTGATTTTCAAGCAGTCTGCTCTGTAGACTGATTGCACTTCCTCAGTATTCTACCAATAAACTCAAGCCTGCCACCTGCTTCACCCATGACTGAACCTATATGATCGTTCCATTTCATATCCCTACAGAGTGTTATACCCAGATAGTTGTATGAGTTGGCTGATTCCAACAGTGACTTATTCGTATTGTACTCATAGGATACTACATTTTTTCGTTTTGTGAAGTGTAAAGTTTCACATTTCTGAACATTTAGAGCAAGTTGCCAATCTCTGCACCACTTTGAAATCTTATCAAGATTTGACGGAATATGTGCAGCTTCTTTCAGATAGTACGTCATTATAGATAACTCCATCATCTACAAAAAGCCTTATTTTACTATTAATATTGTTTGCAAGGTAAGTAATATACAACATGAACAGCAAGGGTCCCAACACACTTCCCTGGGACACACACGAAGTTACTTCTACATCTGATGACTCTCCATCCAAGGTAACACGGTGTGTCCTCCCTACCAAAAAGTCCTCAATCCAGCCACATGTTTCATTGATACTCCATATGATCATACTTTTGACAATAAGTGTAAGTGTAGAACTGAGTCAAATGCTTTTGGGAAATCAAGAAGTACTGCATCTACTTCATTACCTTGATCCAAAGCTTTCAATAAGTCATGTGAGAAAAGTGCGAGTTCGGTACAACAGCCCGAGTCCTCCCTGGTTCACGTCCACCTGTACAGGATACGATGCCACTCACAGTCAAGTGAACGAGTAATGATAGATGCTGTACTTTCTGCAGAGGAGACAGGATCTGCGGGAGATAGTAGTACTTGAGGTACCTCTGGTACAGTTATCACAGGTACACGATTTTTGAGAGCCCTTCCAATGCACCAATTCACAGCTGCTGCCAACCATTTGACAGTATTCAGGGCAATTTCCAGCTGCCTAAGAATGTCAAACATCTCATCCAGTGTTCAAGAACAGCATTTGCAGCAGGACTGCATTTTGGCTGGTGCGATGTATTACAAGACAGGGAAAAAATAACTTTAAATTAAAGCTGTTGATTATCTTTTAATGTGTTGAGCTAAAATGTTGCTAATTCCCTATAAGAATTGAAGCAGATATGAAAAACAAGATTTCTATTATGGCAACACTAAAACCAGTGGTAAAAATTAATAATTTCGTTGGCACTGAGATGGTCATTCTGTTCAAGGTACCCCATTATGTTTGAGCTCAGAATATGTTCTAAAATTCTCCAACAAACTGATGTCAAGAATATTGGATTGTAGTGTTGTGGATCACTTCTGCTACCCTTCTTGTAGGTGGGTGTGACCTGTGCCTTTTTCCAAGAACTTGGCACAGTTTTTTGTTCGAGGGATCTGCGATAGATTGAGGTTGGAATAGAGGCTAACTCAACTGCAAATTCATTATACAGTCTGACAGGGATTCCATTGAGCTGTGGGGATTTGCTCAATTTTAATGATTTCAGCAGTTTCTCAATGCCACTGACGTTAATACTTATTTCATTATCTTTTCAGTGGTTCAAGGATTAAACTTGGGCAATTCTCCTCGTTTTTTCTTTGTAAAGGAGCATTTGAAACCAGAGTTAAGCATTTCAGATTTTGCTTTGATACCCTTAATTTCAGTTTATGTCTCATTAGCTAGGGACTGGACACTAACTTTGGTGCTACTAACAGCCTTTACATATGACCAGAATTACTTTGGGTTCTGTGAAATGCCATTTGGCAATATTTCGCTATGATAGTCATTAAAGGCATCATGGATTGCTCTTGTGACAGCCAAATGTGTTTCATTCAGCATCTCTCTATCTATAGCCCTACACTTTGTTTCACACCTATTATGCGGTAATCTCTCTTTCTTTAGAAGTTTCTTTACAGTGATTGTATACCATGGAGGTTCCCTCCCACTATGAACTGTTCTACTGGGTACATTTCTATCCAGTGCATGGTCAACTATTCTTTTAAACTTGAGCAGAGTTCCTCTACATGCTTCTGTCCTGTGCTAAAAGTTTCAAGTTTCTCATTGAGATATGACACTACTGATTTTTTATCTACTTTACTGACCATAAATATATTTCTGCTTGTTTTAGTTATTCTTTGTACTCTGGAAATCATTGTTGCCACAACCATATAATGGTCACTGGTACCAGTTTCATTGTGTACATCCTCAAAGAGGTCAGGTCTAATTGTTGCCATTAAATCCAATAAAATTTTCATCATGAGTGGGGTTCCTAACTACCTGTTCCAGGTAGTTTTCAGGGAAGGCATTTAGTAATGTTTCACTGGATGTATTTCATGCCCCACACTAGCAAAACTGTAATTTTCCCAATTAATTGTTGGATAGTTAAAGTCGCCACCAATGGTTACAGCATGACTGTTAGCAAACTTGAAAACGTAGGGCTACTCCTCTTTAAGGGAGAACTAGATGTAATACAATATGTTAGTTGGAAAATCTGTACAGTAACTAAATTGCAAATACCAATTTGCTATAAATTGCTTATAGATTATGCAGAGGACCATGGTAGCTTCTGAAAATTCTCAGTAACACAATTGGTATCTTCTGAAAATTCTCAGAAACACAAGTTTATTTGCACTGATGTACAATGAAATTTAGGGGTGATGTATTCGTTGGCACTAGCTGTGAACCACATATGCTGATTTGCCATGAAATAAATTATGTACCCAAAACATTCATACTGATGAAAATATAGTTTTGTAAGCCTCTGATAATTCTCAAAATAACCTATTTCCCATGTAACTGTACAATAAAATTAGAGAACACTGTTTTGAATGAGGATTGGCCTACTGTTCTCCAAAATTTTAAAAGAGCACAATTAAGGTTAAGCCTATAATTGATAATAACTGTAGGAGTTTATCATGGCCCTCATGAATGTTCAAAATTTCGTAATGTATCACTGTACAAATGGGTTTTGGTATACCAATGAAAGATTATGCAGAAGTGATGCAAACAGTAAAATATGGGAATCTAGTTCTTTAAATCAGCACATGATCTTGTGCACGTGGTTTCACAAAAAGGAAAATTCCTAACTCGATTTTTATACACAAGTAAACATTTGTGTTGCACAGATCTTTCACTTAGCTGATTCTGTACACACTTCTACATTTGCATGCTGTAGAAGAGCACTGCAGCATGAGTTTCTCTTGATCAAAATCGCTAAAATGTGCAGCAACAACAAAGCACATCTTCTACGATTGCAGCTAACATGTGTGCAAAATGTAATTAAAACTGGAGACATTCAGGTGAGGATGATTCCTAAAACTGGCTCACATCATGTGGAATGACCCAGTTGGTAGCAGAGGACAATTCTGTCACTGCGTTTTATAATGGAAGGTAGAGTGAAGAAAATCAAGCTACCCTCCTAGCAGCTGTGAACATAGAGAAAGCTTTTGACAACATAATGTGGAATAAGATGTTCAATATCCTTAGGATATTGGAATGAAAATGTAGAAATAGATGAATGTTCTAAAAAACTCAAATGGGTGTAACAAATTTGGAAGCTCAAGAAATTGAGTAGAGCAAAGTTGCAGCTTACCATCACCGTTGTTCAGTTTGTGTTAGACAAGCAATAACGGAAGTACAGAAAAATTTCAGAACAAGAAAAAAATTCGTGAGGAACAGATATCAGTACTAAAGTTCACATACTATAAAGCCCATTTGTCCCAATATATAGAAGACCTTTTGAAAGTACCAGAATATAGCTCAAGGATAAACAGATCAAAGGCAAAGGCTGAGGTGATGGAGAAGAAGAACAACAACCCACTTGACATTGAAATTGGGAAGAATGTGGTAGTGGAGGTGAAAGAATTCTCCTGTCAAGGAAGCAAGATTACAATGGATGGTCGAAGCAAGGAAGATAGTGGACCTAAATTGTCACAGCTTTCTGCAGTGGAGCACTTCTATAGATATCATGTATTGATATGGAACTGAGGAATAAGTCTTGAGAGTGTATGTGTGGAGCACAGCATTAGATGGAAGTTAAATGTTAACCATCACAAATCTGGGTAATATGAGATGAGAACATTTGAAATGTGATGTTATTCGAGAATGTTGAAAATTAAGTAAACGGAGATAGTAGTATATGTAATGAAGAAGCATTAAAAATAATGGGTGAGACCGGATGTTTACGGAAGATATCTGCCAGAAGAGGGGCAAATGAATGGGCTACAGCATCCAGGAATAATTAGCCTGGCAACAGAGGGAGAAGTAGAGGGAAAAAATCAGGGAGGCAGGCAAAGACTAGAATATGTAAAGCAGCATATGGAGAATGTTGTATACAATAGCTGAATAGAGATGAAAGATTATCACAGCAAGGGAATAGATGGAGGGCAGCATTGGATGTTTTTTGGGAGTGCAGTGGGCCGTTGTTTTCTACCATATTTGGTATTTCATTTGAGCACCTACCATACACATTCACATGAGCTTTCAGAATTTCGGACAGTTCAACTGAATATATTTGGTAGTGTCCAGATGAAATATTGTGCATGGTAGAAAATGACTAGCAGCTGCACTTCCAATACATCACTGAACATTCAATACACTTGAAAAATTTCAGGGTTCACAGCATTAAATGAGTTGATTGACTGATGACTTGATAAAAACACAAACAGAGCACCTTCACCAGTACATCAAACTGTATTTGGAACTGTTTCCTGCTATATTTGATATGATACTAATTTAAAAAGTCATCTTTACATAATGTGTGATATCTTGTCCACTTGATTATTTGTTTCAGTCAGTGTTCTTTTTTAATACATTGCCTTACTTTTACAGTTAACAGGAACAATTTTCTTTTTGACATAGTTATATCACTCATTACAAATAAGTTTTGTTTCCCATACATCATTTAAGTCTTATGCCCAGTCACTATAGTATGTGCAACTTAAAATGTATTTAGCATGGAGCAGAGGTTATAAAAATATGTTTGTGTGCAATATACCCATGATGGAATTGCTTTTATTTTGTGGATGAATTTATGAAACAAATTTACAGTTTGAGCAGGATAATTTTGTATTTAATTGCCTTCTTTATAAATGATTCATATCGTAGTCATGCCTTTAAAATAATGTATGTTTAGTAATAATTTATGTTTCAGCATAAATGTAGACAGGTTTCCCATACATAAAATTTAATTATTTGTGAACTGTATGCTATGAGATAAATAATAGCACTTCATAATTTTTGTTAGAGATGAAGAAGAGAGACGCTTAAACGTGTTGCGAAATGAGCTTTATGAAGATGATGACAAATCAGAAGAAGAAAAGAGTATTTTTCGAGCTAATCCTGTGCCACTACACACTCATATGCCACTTTATGACAAAATAATGGCCCAGCAAGAGAGAAGGTATTAAGAAAAAAATTCTTGGTATTATGAGAGATAACTTCTGTTATTATCTTTGTTAAATGATGTATTTTTAGTTTAATTACCGTTGATTTCTTTTGCTGATACAGTTTCTGAGAACTCACTGATGTATTTAGTTTATCATTATAGTTGAAGAATAAATTGCAGAGGTTTAAAATTTTTTAATCTTTGTTAATTTGTTTTTCATTAGTTTTTATTTCAAATTTATGCTTATTCACATGCTTATTTGATTTATGTTTATATTTATTTTTGTTGACAGGCAACACTAATGATCTTTAAAAGATCATTTGCACAGTATGCTCAAGAATTACAGCTATGTGCTTTAAAAAAGGCTGAAATTTTGTAATTTATAGCACATATTCTTATGTTAGCTATTTTCAAAATTGTTTGTCTTCTTGACTTGTGTGTTCCAGTCCTTAACCAATGTGTCTGGAATAGTGTACTTCTTTGAGGTAAGAACAGGTATTATTAGTTTCATTTGTGGTTCATTATCAATTTAAAACAATGTTCTTCTTTGAGGTAAAAACAGGTATTGTTAGTTTCATTTTTGGTTTATTATCAATTTAAAACAATGTGGTGTATGCATTGCTCATCTTTTTTGTTATTTATGGATTTCCTAGCCTGCATTAGATTCACAGATATAATTCTGTTATTTGACTGAAACTTTTATGACACAAAATAGCTATAGCTACTACAAATCAAAGGCAGTTGTACTCCCTGTATGTAATTAGCATGCCATTAGATGAAGTGTAAAAGTATTGATGAAACATTTTGAACTTGCAAATCATTGCAACATTTTCTTTGCCTTGTACTGCTCGGAAATAGTCTGATTACAGACTAATTTCATGACAATCTATTCCTGCATTTGCATTGTTTGAACGATTATTAGGTTACAAAAGACAATTAAACAACCATTCCTAATCTTCCAAAGGGAAGTCCAGTATGGAATAACAATAATATGGAAACAAAAGAGCACTGCTCACCACATAGAGGAGGCACTGAGTCACAGAGAGGTGCAACAAAATAGAATACAAGAAATATTTAAGCTTTCAGATAAAGCCCTTCCTCAGAAATATAAATCACACATTCACACAGCAATAACTCCTCACACACACATGGCTATCGTCTCCAGGCTTAAGCCTGAATGTAACTGTGTATATGAACATCAATCTTCTGGGGTGGGTGAAGTGGTTAGGGAGGAGGTAAATGGTGGGAAGGGAGACATAGTAGGGCAGGATAGGGCTACTAGGCGTAGCATCAGAAGGGGGAGGGGAAGGGCTTACGGGTGCATTGGTGGGACAGAAGGCTTGTGTGTATTGTAGTGGGAGCATGGAAGGGTGCAGGCAGGTGGAGGGCAGGGACTAGTGAAGGTTGAGGCCAGTGGGTTCACTGGAACAAAGGCTATGTTATAGGGGCAGTTCCCACCTGTGCAATTCAGAAAAGCTGGTTTTGGTGGGAAGAATCCAGATGACACAACTTTGAAATACTGTAACCATGGATGTAATTCTCCATCAAGTAATCGAATCCAGATGGCACAGGCTGTGAAGTAGTCATTAAAACGAAGCATATCGTATTGGTTGACATGTTCAGCAACTATCTAATCTAGCTGCCTTTTGGCTATACTTTGGCAGTGGCCATTCATGCAGCAGGGGGATTGTTAGTAATCATGAACACATAGTCATAGAATGCGGTGCAGTCATTGCAGTTCAGTTTGTAAACCAAATGACTGTGTTAATAGGTGGCCATGCCTTTGATAGGTTATTGTTTGCTAGTGACAGGACTGGGGTAGGTGACAGTGGGGAGGATGCATGGAAGGTCTTGCATCTGGGCCTACTGCATGGTTATCATACTTAAGACAAAGAGTTGGGATCAAGGGTGGAGTAGGGACAGACAAGGATATTATATAGGTTGGGTGGGTGGCAGAATATCTCCCTCCAATAGTGGTACTCCACCACCCACGTAACCTATGCAATATCTTTTTCTTTCTCTAATTCACCCTTCTACTTGGTATTCCACCACTGACCCAACCAAGCCCCGTGCATTTAAGTTGGTGTTGTGTGAATGTTAAGAAATAAACGTGCCTCCCTGTACTTTCCTGAAGGTCGGCCCACACATTTGATGCATAAAAGGTGATTGGGTAACACATAATTCCCAGCCCTGGGTTGACAAGTAGGACTCGTACGTACCCCTGTAAAGGCCAGGCCTAGGGAGGGGTGATTGTCTGAGCTGGTACCTTCCTCTATGTTGATTGGTCCCTCTGTCTGGAGTCCAAGAGGTGTGATCTGAGGCATGGACAATCACCTGTGGTGGGTGAGCCCCTCCTGATGGAAGCCCCCAGCAGGAAGGAGCATGCTGTTACAGACGCTGGCAATCATGGGGGATTTCTCCACAATGAGATCCTCATCTCAAAAATGTAAATGGGTTAAGGTGAAAGAATCACTGCCTCTACCAGCTGCACCCTGATACTCCGTGGTGTCACACACAGAAGATGGTCACAATTTCATGACCGTTAATCCATTTGTCATTCGTAAGGGTGCAGATGCCATTGCTGGTCGTGTGAAGTCATGTTCTCAGTTTCTTAATGGGACCTAGCTTTTGGAGACAGATAGTGCTTTTCAAGAACAGAAGCTGTTTAATGCAATACTTCTCCATGCTATCCTGTTAAAGTAGAGGCCCGTCACACTCTGACTCCCTCCCGTGGCGTCATATACACCTGGCTGATTAATGGCCTGACCGAGACCTAAATAACAGACTATCTCACGTACTAGAGATAAGGAATTAGTCCCAATCCGCACTCTGTTCATCACATTTGACCATGTGGTACTTCCATCAAAAATTAAGGCTGGCTATGAAGCTATCACTGTCAGACCATACATCCCAAATCCCACAAACTGCTGTAAATGTCAACACTACAACCACACCTGTGAATCTTGTGATAATGCAGCCAAATGCATAACCCGTGGCAGGCATGCTCATCGGGATGTGTGTCCACATCCTTCCCCTCACTGTATGAACTGCGAGGGTGATCAAGTTGCTTCCTCCTGTCACTGTCCAATCTGCCTCAATGAGAGAGCCATTCAGGAGATCTGGATGAAGGAAAAGGTTCCTACTCATTGCTCATAAAATGTTGGCTAGCCACAAACCTTGTACACAACCCTCTGGCAATTATAGTACAGTTCTCACTACACCTTGGCCTATGAAGGACATGGCTATGCAGACTGGTGACTTCCATTTAGTGCCACGGTTGTTAAATTGTCCACCTCCAAGGTCACACACTCATCTTCACCTGCTATGGGTGCGTGCATGCCATACAACAAACCATTGCCCACACCAGTAATTAAAAAAAAACAAGCTTCTCCTTCTTCACCTCAGCATTCTTCATCAACAGTGTCACCATGCGATATCCTCACCCAGCCAACCTCCTTTTCACAGGGACGCATCACCAACAACCAGTCTAGTGGCCAACCAAAGACGAATACCAACACCTCTTTCGAACTAATGGACCAGGATCCTCAAGCCTGTGTACCTAGTCATTGTCCACATTCAAATTCTGGCACTCAGCAGCCACTGCAGTGACTTTTCTCTTATTTGACCCACCTCCTGTCTGTCATCAGATATGGTTATTCTCCAGTGGAATATTCGTAGCATCAGATACAGTTTGGTTGAATTACAGCTCCTCTTGTGGTCCTACAGTCCAGTTGTTTTTTGACTCCAGGAAACAAAATTATGCCCTCAGGATCACTTTCACCTCCCACACTTCACTTCAGTCCATTTTGACCTTCCCACTGAAGCAGGTACCCCAGTTCATGGGGGAGTCATGGTGCTCATTCGAGACAACACCTATAGTACAGCATTTTCTTACACACCTAGCTTCAAGCTGTAGCTGCCCGTCTTTCACCTTCTCTCTTTGGAAAGTCTACTCAACTTCATCTTCCTCCTCCCTTTTTGCTGCTCAGTGACTTCAGTGCCCACCGTACCCTTTGGGGCTCTCTACGCTCCTCTCCAAGAGGCTCTCCTAGAAGATATCTTCAACCAGCTCAATCTAATATGTTTGAAAGCAAATACATCCACATTTCTGCGCAATTCCATGCAATCCTTTTCCCACTTGAACCTTTTGGTCTGTACTACTCAGCGTGTCGTCATCTTGAGTGGTCCGGTCTCTCCAACACACTTGAGTGACCATTTCCCCGGTGTTGTTTGTTTGCTAATGCCTAGTCAACTGTGCATCCAACCAACTGACAGCTTTGCAAAGGTGACTGGCAGCTCTACTTCTCACTGCCCACTTTTGATTTACACCATTTCCCCTGCATTGGTAACAAGGCAGAAAACCTCACAAATGCTGTCCTTACTGCTGTGAATGTACCATACCTCACCCCCCTTCCTTGTCGTGATGTGCCCCTGTCCCCTGGTGGACTGACACATGCCGTGACTCAATCCGTGCACAGAGACAAGCTCTCCATGTTTTAAATGCCATCCTAAGATGGCAAACTGTATTCGTTATAAACAGCTACATGCGCCAGTGTTGCTGCATTTTCAGGGATAGCAAAACATCTAGTAGGCTTTATTTTCAAAGCTGTTGTAACAAAAGCTTAAATAACAATATTTTCTCTCTAGACTTGAAAAATAAACTCATACACACACTTATACTTCCAATTATTAATTACAGCAAAGCTATTCTGCAAGGCCTTTCTCAGGAAAACTCATGGCAATGGGAACTGATTATGAATGCAAGTGTTCATCATATCGGTGATGTGTAACTCTTTGATTGTATCTGACCATCATATGCACAGCTATCCTGGCTGCGTGCAGACAAGTGCAGAGATTTCCATACTCTCTGTGTTTTCAATTGTCTTACCAACTTACACTGTCCTCCATATATCTCCTTGACCTTAACGCTCTTGTCTGATCAACATGGCAGGAACATTCATTCCCATCAGAGCAAAACCTTCCTATCCTATTCCATTGTTCAGCCACTTTCTCAAAGTCTGTCTCAGTAGCAGGAATCCAACTCTGGAATAAGCTCCCGCATTATACTAGAGAACTGAGTAACGTCTACAGCTTCACAAGACAATTAATGACATATCTATAAGAGAACAATAATGACTGCTATTGTTACTGTTCCCACTTGTTACCCCTGTATATTCATCTTTCCATCCAGATCTTCCTCATTCTCCAGCTCTTCTCTTAAGTATAATCTGCTGTAGACTCAACCAAAAAATCCTGCCCAACAGTTTGAAGAAAGCACAGGTGACACCCATCTACAGGAAGGGCAACAAAAGTGATCCATAAAACTATTGTGCAATATCCTTGACTTCAATTCGTTGTTGACTCTTAGAATATAATGAGATAGCTTGAACAGAATGACCTCCTTCAGGCCAAACAGCATCAATTTTGAAAACACTGATAATGTGAAATGCAACTTTCACTTTTGTCATGTGACACCCTGAAAGCCATGGATCGAGGTAGTCAAGTAGGTGCTGTATTTCTCAATTTCCAAAAAGCATTTTACTCAGTACTACATCTGTACTTATTACCAGAAGTATGATTTTATGGGATAACAAATGAAATTTTTGACTGAATTGGGTATATTTTCTTTTTAGGGAGGATGCAGCATGTCATCTTGAATGAAGAGTCATTAACAACTGTGGAAGCAGTTTCAGGTGTGCTCTAGCTAAGTTTGTTAGGACCCTTGGTATTCATGTTGTATATTAATGACCTTGTGGACAGTATTAGATGTTTCACAAATCAGCAGTTATCTATAATGAAATGCTGTTTGGAAGAACCTGCACAAAATTTCAGTAACATCCTGATAAGATTTCAAAGTGGGGCAAAGGTTCACAATGTACTTTAAATCTTCAGATATGTTCACAAAATGAAAAAAAAATGCAGTATCCAATGACTATTGTATCAGTGAGTCAGTTGGAATTGGTCAAATTATACAAACACCTTGGCGTAACACTGTGTAGGGATATCGAATGGAATGATCACATAGACTCAGTTGTAGGTAAAGCAGGTCGTCAGTCTACAAAGGAGATTGCTTACAAATCACTCGTGCAACTCATTCTAGAATATGATTCAAGTATGTGGAACCTGCACTAAAATAGGGCCATGAATGCTCACAGGTTTGTTTGACCTGTGGGAGAGTGTAACAGAGACGATGAAGAAACTGAACTGAGATACACTTAATAATGGATGCAAACCATCATGAGAAAGGCTACTTACAAACTTTCAAGAACCAGCTGTAAATGATTACTCAAGGAGTTACAGCCCTCTGGATAAAGCTCTTGGAATCAAGAGGACAACATTGGATTAATTACAATGCACAATGAGGCATTTAAACAGTCATTCTTCCTGCATTCCATACAGGAATGGAATAGTAAGAAGCTCTAATAACTGGTACAATGGGAATTAACCTCTGCCACACACTCCACAGTGGTTTGGATACTGTGATGTAGATGCAGCCCTGTGGAAGACCCGAATGCAAGACCACTCCAATGCATCCACCCAAGCACATCCTATTCTAGCTCTATTACTGACATAGCTACCGTATAAGAGACAGAACCATCTGTGAAAGCTTCATGTCAAACATCAATTTTGCCGCAACCTCTGTACAGTCTTTTGTGTTGGCATGAGCACCAGTGAGCTGTCAAGCTGAAAAAATGGCTACTTAAAAATTGTGACCAAGAACAAAGTTGAGCACCCAGTTTCAGAATATGTTGCTGAATACAACATACATGACTTCACTGGCTGCTTCACCACCTGTACTGTCTGGCTCCCCCCTTTGCCTCTCCCCAGTACCAGCTTAAATAAATGACAGCAAGAATTGTCCAGTCATCATTAAAACACATTGCTCAGTCCCATATTCATCCTAACCTCAGTGTATATTAGTCCTTGTCCTACGCTCACCTCCTCCTTATCCCCAGCCTTCCACTTCATCACTTCACTTTATTAATGTACATTCATGATTTTTCTCTTTTTGTCATCTCACTCTTACTTTTTTCTTCTCCTCTTCCCAACTCACTCCTCCATATCAGTGTGTGCCACACATTCCTGTACATGTCTGCAACAGCATGGAATCACCTAAACAACATTCCTGTGCTGTTCTATTGCTGTCTTTCCCTCTTGCCTATCACCTCCTATTCCTCCACTGCTCCCTTCCTCTTTATGTCTGCTTGCTACTGTCAGTCACTGTATCAACTACTCTCCCAAATCAGAGTGCAGTGACAGGGCAGAGTGATCGGCTGGGACAATGTGTGTGTGTGTGTGTGTGTGTGTGTGTGTGTGTTATTGTGTGTTATTGGTAGTGTTAGATCTGGAGGAGGACATTGTGTGAAAGCTCGGCAGCATTTTCAAGGTTATTTGTGTGCTTATCAGCTACTCAGCTATAGAATGCAAGCTTCCTTTATTCCTTCCAATAATTGTATTTCACCCAGGACTTTCTCTATTGCACCCTGAGATTTTATTTTGCATGACAAAATTAATTTTTGTTTTTCTTGTATGTGTATTTCATAAATTTTGAATAAATATTATACTTGTGAACTTTGTGTCATATATTTTTATATCTTGCACATACTTTAAGTTTGTTATTTCCATATTGACCTGCCATTTCAGTGCTTATGGCCATTTAATCTGTTTTTACAATGGTATCATACACTGGCTGAAATGGAAAGCATTAAACCATGTACAGCTTGACCTAATAGTACCAAACTGACACTCTAGTATTTCCATGCCTGTGGGATATGTTGATTAAAATTTCATCATTATGTGAGCTTATTTTCAGGTTTGAGAAAGGTCGAGTAATTGACATTAAGGGTAGGAGGGCATCATACTGGCTGACCGTATAGACAGTTGACTGTAGTACTGTAACAGCAATATAAATGGTGGTGAGATAGACTCCAAACAACAGCGTGGCAAGAATAGTAGGCAAAGGTCCTATTAGAAAAATTACTCCATGCGGAGGTTGTCAGATTGTTCCACTAGTTCTGGTGAATAATCTGGGCGTAGGTTAAAGCGGAGTGTCACTCAGCTGTAGAGGACAGATTACTGGAAACTGAGTTGAGATCTCAAGTTGCCAAGTGCCATTTATTGTTGACATCATACCACAGATGACAGAGTCAACTGGGGCATTGAGTGACATTCTGTAATTTTCAGCATGAATCTAGTTTCTTGTTTGTGATGGTCAGATTGATACCAAATAAACAATCTGGAGTAAGGTCATAGGAAGCAGCGATTCTCAGGACCTATACCTCTCCAATTCCTGGGATCATAGTGTGGGGAGCTGATGGATATGGAACAGAACTGGTATGATAACTGTTGGAAGGAGGCTGATTCTTGCTAATAAGTGACATGAATGGTAAACTACACTGTGAACACCATTCATAACCAGGGTATCAAGTGACGTATTTCAGCAGGATAATACAAGACACAAAACTGCAGTACATAGCACAAAAACCTTGTGGAGTGTGCAGATCTTTGACTGGTTTGCCTGGTCTCCTAATTTGTCACCCATAAAGCATGCCTGGGATGTGATGGGAAAACATATACATTCATACATGACATGTGCTTCAATAATTTCTCAAGATGATATTTTTATGCTGTTTGCTTCTGAATACAAGAGAGTATTCATGCCCTTGGGGATCGCACCTCACGCTGCTGTAGTGTAATGAAATGAAATGAAATGAAATGAAATGAAAGTTTAATCACCCATTAAGTGATGAACACCTCTATAATGTTTGATAAATATCAGACTTCTGCTTCATGTTGTAACAGTCTCTGTTTCTGTCAGTGTAATTATACTTCAAGTTCTCATATGCAGAGAAAGTTAATTTTTTATAGGTGTTGGTGTCCAAACGTGTACTCACGTGTTTGTGTACATATGTGTGTATGTTTGTGTGTGCGTGTGTGTGTGTGTGTGTGTGTGTGTGTGTGTGAGAGAGAGAGAGAGAGAGAGAGAGAGAGAGAGAGAGAGATCCAAACTCTTTGTAGTAGATTCCGAATATCACCTCAATAAATTGGTATAAGATGATGATAAACAATTACATACTTTTTTATTCCTTAGGAGGAAAAAGTTACGAAAACAGTTTATTGCAGAGCTTCAGTCACAAATGAAGCCATTCAGTTTTGTTGTAAGGGATGAAGAGCGTAAAAAACTAAGTTTCTTTCGTTCAACGCCTGACCTGAGTGCAACAGGGGAGAATAAATTCAAACCTTTTCGTGCAAAGCCAGTACCAAAGAACTTATTTGGCAGTCATGTGTACCAAAAAATGAGAGAAGATGAATTTTACAGGTAAAGAATACTTTCTTTATTTGTAGACAATCTGTGTCAGAAAAACTATTTTCTCCTCTTTAGTTAGTTCTACATTATTTTGTTAAAACTAGATATATGTGTAATTTTTTTCCTTTGTAAACTGGTGGTTATGGCACAGCAAGCTAATCGGGTGCTGATAATCTGTTATTGCCATTCCTTTTGTACTGTATGATCATCTTCATTGCCAGAAATGTTACATATTTAAGCACATAGTAAATTTAACAAAGGAGACTGAAACTCCAAAGCTATACTTACCGTTTAGGAATTGGAGTTCTCATCTCTATTCTGCTTTATGTTTTTGATTTTCGTGTCACCTTTCTCACATACGAGAAGTAAAAATAGTCTATTTTTTGTGTCCAGTCACAGATAATTTATTGAAAAAGAAAGTAGTTTTCCTGCATGAGGCTGTTTTATATTTTAAATAAAAACACATCCATAATATAAGATACTGTGTATACTGTTACAGTGACTAAACCCACATAGGGATTGCACATTTTTCATTCTATACACAAAACCTCACATTAGCAATTGTACAGTATAATGCCATTACATGTTGTCCTAGGGGTAAAATTAGCTAAACAGCAAAGGAACAGAATGCCTGTTTAAATATAATATAGTCTCACACAAGAAAATAGCTTCTTTCATGACAACAAGTGTCCTGTTCAATTTAGCTAGAATTTAAAATATTGTTTTGCGTCAGGCTGTCTCTTGTGGTGTTTATCAAGTATGACACTCCAAATGTGTGCATGAACATCGCATTTGCCATAGTCTTATCTAATGTGTAAGCAGTCATCATGGTAATACAAATTCACAGATCATTCATTTGAAAGCATGTTTGTAGCAAGTAATATTTATAATTCATTATAAGGCTTAAACTGACACTTATATAGGTTATTCCGGAGAAAGTATCCCATATGCATTAGATAGTGCTGGTAAAAATCTAGAACTAAGTTCTACAAACAAGTGTTAAAAAAGAACGTTTTTGATGTTGGTCATTTTGCTTGTGTTAATAATGTTATGTACTTAGCAATGTAGATGGTCTGTCTGTGTGACTGCATTGCTCATTTCTTATGAATTGTAGAATGAGATTTTCACTCTGCAGCGGAGTATGCGCTGATATGAAACTTCCTGGCAGATTAATCTGCCAGGAAGTTTCATATCAGCGCACACTCCGCTGCAGAGTGAAAATCTCATTCTGGAAACATCCCCCAGGCTGTGGCTAAGCCATGTCTCCGCTATATCCTTTCTTTCAGGAGTGCTAGTTCTGCAAGATTCGCAGGAGAGCTTCTGTAAAGTTTGGAAGGTAGGAGACGAGATACTGGCAGAAGTAGAGCTGTGAGTACCGGGCGTGAGTCGTGCTTCAGTAGCTCAGATGGTAGAGCACTTGCCCGCGAAAGGCAAAGGTCCCGAGTTCGAGTCTCGGTCGGGCACACAGTTTTAATCTGCCAGGAAGTTTCTTATGAATTGTGTTTGCCTCTGTACTTAGTCCACTGATAGTGGTGGGGATGTCAGTCATAGCAGTTACTGTTGTCTCCTACATGAAGCATTGTGTATGTATTAAATTGAGGTTTTGCTGGAATCATGAAAAGAGTAGTGATTCTAAGCAGTGTGAAAATGTTTACACTGAGTTGAGTCAAACTATTCCAAACAGGAAATTGCACACAGGCATTCTTGTATAGTCTAGTCAATGGCATTAATTGACAAGCTGGTTTCATGTATGCTGAGCAACATCCACATTGTCACATTCCATCTGAAAAAGTTCTCAGTAGTTTATTCCAGCACCTTTCTGTCATGAATTTATTATAGAAAAGAGCAAAGGATCACAGGAACTTTATACAGTTCATGTACCATCCATAGTTAGTTAGTTACATGTTCCATAGATCATTTGTAATGATGTGGAATGAATTAGTTTGCAGGTACACATGTTAACATTAATGAAGACATTATTTTTTAGTCCTACTCATGCCACCACTCTTAAATACTAGCTTCTCCCATCCCTCCTCCTCCCTTTTAAATAGAAATTCATCCCTGGAATGAAGTAAGTTGTCCATGACAAATTATTTTAGATTAGAGATAAACTCGATTTGCTACTGGGACATTCTACAGTATTGGGCAAATGATAAAAACTTTGTAGTGCTGTATGTTGAACTCTTTTTGAGCCACCGTAAGCTTTAATAATGGGTAATAAAGATCATGGTTTCTTCTAGTGTTGTATGTGTGGACTTCACAGAGTCAAACATGTAATATATATCAGGAGGTTGATTTGTTGTCTTCAATACTATCAACTGTATGAAGAGCAAAAGTACTAGAAGTTAAGTGTTTAGAGAAGCTCAGTAACATGCTTCTACCAGTTCAAGTTTCCATCAGTATGTACACCTAGGAATTTGGAGCATTCTATCCTATTTACTAGCTGGCCGCGGTGGCCAAGCGGTTCTAGGCACTTCAGTCCAGAATCACGGAGCTGCTACAGTTGCAGGTTCGAATCCTGCCTTGTGCATGGATGTGTGCAATGTCCTTAGGTTAGTTAGGTTTAATTAGTTCTAAGTCTAGGGGACTGATGACCTCAGATGTTAATCCCATAGTGCTTAGAGACATTTGAACCATTTGTCCTATTTACTGACTTGTTTCTGTGCTGCATCAGTTGTTGGTATGACTCTATTTTTTGAACAGAATTGAATATAGTGTATTTTGCAAAATTTAGGGATAGTCCACACTCAGGGAAGCCCTTAATTTTTTTGTAAAACATCATTAACAATCTCTTCTGTTGTTTTCCCTCTAATGAGATTTATTAAAGCACTAATGTCATCTACAAAAATTGCCAGTTCTGCATGTTGAATGTTAAGTGGAAGGTCATTCACATATATGAGAAACAGGAGTGGATCCAAAATTGAAACCTGTAGGACTCGTGTTGTGATTTCTCCACAGTCCCTAAAATTTCCTACCTTTCCAACATTGTCTGAATTACTCAGCATGGCTTTTTGTATTCTGTTTGTTAATTACAGTTCAAGCCAGTTATATGTAAAACATAAGTTGTTCCAACAACAATATTAGGAAAAGGATTGATTGCTTCTCACCTAAAGATGACCCATTGAGTTGTAGACAGGCACAATGAAAGTGCTGTTACACATTATAGTTTTCAGCCAAAGTCTTCTTCACCAAAGAGAACACACACACATACCATCACATGAGCAAGCACACCTCATGCACATATGACCGCTACCTCTGGCAGCTCTGACTGGAATGCGACTGTCACATGAATAGCAATCTGGAGTGGGGCAGATAAGGGGGAGGGATTGCAGGGTATGGGTAGGGGGAAGGAAGAGCACTATCTGGTGGGGCATCTCAATGGCTGCCAGGTGCAGCATCGGGAGGTGGGGTGTAAACACAGAGCAGAAAAAGATAGGAGCAGGGAAGGGGAAAGGGCAGGTTGGTGCATTCACAGAGTATGGCACATGTTGAGGTTGGGGGAGGTGAAAAAGGAGTATATGATAGGATAGTGGACAGAAACTGTTGGATGTAAGCTGTAGGGACAGTAGGTTACTGTAGGTTGAGGCTGGCATGATTTCAGCAGCAGAGAATGTGTTGTAAGGATAACTTCCATCTGCACAGTCAGAAAATCTGGTGGCGGAGGGGAGGATTCAGATGGCCTGGGTTGTGAAACAGCCATTGAAATGAAGCATGTTGTGTTTAGCTGCATTTTGTGCCCCTGATGTGTTCTGCTTTGCTCTTGACAACAATTTGGCAATGGCTGTTCATGCTGGTGGACAGTGGTTTGGGAGTCATCCCAATATAAAAAGCTTGGCAATGGCAGCTATGCAAAATAGCTGCTTTCATAGATGGCCCAGCCTTTGCTCGGGCAAGATAAGTCTGTGACAGGACTGGATTAGGAGGTTTGGGTAGATCTTGCACCCAGGTCTTCCACAGGGATATGATCCCTGAGCCAATTGGTTGGGATTGTGAGTGGCATAGGGATAGACTAGTACGGATGCCCTTCATTTCAGGGCATGATGCTATTCCAGTGTGAGGTGGTATTTGGTGACAAATTGGGCACTCACCTGCAGCTGGCTGGTGGGAGGATTGGAGGTGTGTGGGGAAATGGCACAGGAAATCTCTTTGTGGGCTAGACCTGGGGGATAGTGTCTGTCTGTGAAGGCCTTGGTGAGACTTCCAGTATACTGACAAATGAAGTTCTTGTAACTGCAGATACTCTGTTCCCAGATGGCCACACTGTACGGAAGGGATTTTTTGGTGTGGAAGGGATGGCAGCTGCTGAAATGCAGGTACTTTTGGTGGTTGGCTGGTTTAATGTGGACGGAGGTGTGGACGGAACCATCAGAGAAGAGAAGATCAACATCCAGGAAGGTGGCTTGCCGGTTTTAGGAGGAATAGGTGATGAAGGGGATGGGAGGGACGGTGTTAAGGTTATGAAGGAATGAGGATAGGGTGTCTTGGCCCTGAGTTCAGATCATAGAGATGTCTTCAGTGAACCTGAACCAGACCAGGGGTTTGAGGTTTTGAAAGGCTAGGAAGGTTTCCTCTAAATGGCCCGTAAAAAGGTTGACATAGGAGGGTGTGATGTGGGTGCTCATGGCTGTGCCACAGATTTGTTTGTATATCTTTCCTTCAAAGGAGTAATAGTTATACATTAGTATAAAGTTTGGTAGTCAAGATTGTAACATGATGTACACAATCAAATGCCTTGGAAAGATCACAAAAAATACCAACTGCCGTATTTTATTATTTAAGGGTTTTGATATTGGCGAGTGAATGTGTAAACAGCATTCTCAGTTGAGTAAACCTTCAGGAATCCAACCTGTGATATGCTAAGGAAATTGTTTGTGCTTAAATAGGAGACTGTTCTTGAGTACATTACTTTTTCAAATATTTTGGAAAAGGTGTCAGTAAGAAAACTGGATGATAATTATTCAAGTCTTCCTTGTCACATTTCTTATAAAGAGGCTTATAATTATATATTTTAACCTGCCTGGAAAAATCCCCTGTGCTATTGATGCATGACTAGGGACCAGAATAATTCACATTTTGCAATAAATGTGAGTATAGTAGATGCTATTTCATAATGAATTGTATCCAGAGAAACTATTTTATCAGAGATAGTTTGAAATAGCTTTGTTTTCTGCATATAAATATTGAAACTGTGACCAATTTTCAGATACTGGTATTACGTATCATCTGACAGAGCCCAGTTTGGAAGCATAATGTGCGTAAGAATGTGTTTGCAAAATAAAAAGTGCATGAATGCAGTTCTTGCTATTATGTACGTGACACTCTGATGCCATGCTAATTGTAGGAGGTTGAATGGCCTGGTGCAGATATACATGACATAATGCAACACACGACATAATGCAACATCGTACTCAGCCATGAGACTTACGATTTTAGTAGAAAGAAACACTTTTGTTTGTTTGTTAGCTATAGTTCAATAGTTGGTATAAATGGATGTAGAGTCTTGTACCGTAAGGAAGCAAGGAAGAGTCTGTTGTTACGGGTGACCAGTATCCTCTTTCTACAACACAAATGCACATGTGGATTAACATGGTTCTTTATTTACATGAACAGATAGCTGCTACTTAACTTTAATAGAGTTCATGTGTGGTGGTACAAGCTCATCAGTAATAGTCCTCTTGCAGACAATATCGATACTCTTGCTATTACACTAATCTGGTCGCTATTTACTGTCGTAACCTGCAATGTGAACTGACAGATGTCAACTGGAGTATGAATCAGTGAGTCAGTGACTGAGTCACTTTGGTCAGCGGCAGCACACTAAGTACATGCTGTGGAGAGGGTGTTGGAAGTGTGTTGCTTGTGGTGTCTCTCTGGCCTCTCTCATGACAGGTGTGCTTGATCCTGCACCCACTGTCAATCTTCGTGCTACATCTTTACCGAATGATGTGCTGGCGACACCTTATGCCAGCATGGTGGACACTTTTAACTTGGCAGTTTTACATGATGGGTGATTTAAAGTGTGATTGTGTTGAATTACTGCAAGAGGTCAGGGCAGAGCTACCTTGTGAACAGTACTCTGCCAACCTCAAGTACCAATTGTGCAATAGCCATTCCTGAATGCTTTGTGTGTCCATTGCTCATTGTTTTCTTTTCTTATTTTGAAAAGAGTGAAATGACTAATCCTGGTCCATCAAGGATTCCAACTGTGACCCTCACAATACCAGAATAGATTGGCAATCCCTATGGCAATGTGTCAGTTCCGCATTTCGCTGCTGCCTTGCAAGAGGGAGGCAGGGCATGTTTCCCTGGACTGTTCCTCTCCCCTCTTGCAGTCAGAATTCTAGTTTGTTTATGCTTGTGACTGTCTGCCAGTGTTTAATGTGTCATTAAATTATTGAATGATTATTTTTGGTTCTAGTTCTATGCTAAGTCCCTTGTCAGTTCTATATGTAGCATTGTCAAGTATGAGTCTCATGCCTGTGAGTGTCCATGGAAGGTTTAAATTAATATTCTGCAGATTTCGTAATCATCAAATTGGATGGGAAAAGGAGAATGATGTTGAGCAACACCTTAAATCAGACACCCATTCATTCCACCAGCAGTAAAATGCTGCTTCTCAACAGAACAATCATTTTTTGAAAGCTTACATAAAGCTAAAATAAGAAAACAAAGGCCATTTGGAAAAAAAAAAAACTGTTGAAATTTTTGCAAAAGCAAACATTTCAGTCAAAAAGTTCTTCAGTCAGCTCTGTTTTAAGTCAATTTCAAAGCACAAAGGCTTTGTCCTCACTCATGTCACATGACAACCTTTTTAATTTGTGCATCTAATGATCTGCAAGATAAATAAATAAAAATATATATATTTAATATTAAACAATGGAAAATCCAGGATGGAATGTAACAATATTATGAGTAGGAAAGTTGCTCCTCACCATATAGCACAGATGCTGAGCCACAGATAGGTACAACAATAAGACTCTCACAATTACAACTATCGGCTGTTAAGGATATTGTCTCACACAAATGCAACTCAACACACGTGACTATCTGCAACTCAGTATCTCCGCTATATGGTGAGTAGCAACTTTCCTTCTCATACTATTATTATATTTAATATTAATTATACAAGGAGGCCAATGAAACCTATATAATTCGAAAAATACTTTGCCATAGATGTGCACGAACAAAAAATCTTGTGTATGCGGCTGTTAAGAGTGTTAAAAGGAAGTGGATGCTTTCATATCCATAACTCTGATGATACCTTCTCTATCACACTTTAAAATTTCCACTACATGAACATAAAATAATTTTGGACACAGTTTTACTTAGTGTTAATTTAAGAAAGACAACATTTTTTGTCATACACCAGGTCCAGTGACTTCTACATACGGTTGTTCACTGTGGTGTGCTCAATTACGTTTTTATGACATATAGGCTGAATGAACTAGCAAGTACGAGGGCAGTTCAATAAGTAATGCAACACATTTTTTTTCTGAAACAGGGGTTGTTTTATTCAGCATTGAAATACACCAGGTTATTCCCCAATCTTTTAGCTACACAACACTGTTTTTCAACGTAATCTCCATTCAATGCTACGGCCTTACGCCACCTTGAAATGAGGGCCTGTATGCCTGCACGGTACCATTCCACTGGTCGATGTCGGAGCCAACATCGTACTGCATCAATAGCTTCTTCATCATCCGCGTAGTGCCTCCCACGGATTGCGTCCTTCATTGGGCCAAACATATGGAAATCCAACGGTGCGAGATCGGGGCTGTAGGGTGCATGAGGAAGAACAGTCCACTGAAGTTTTGTGAGCTCCTCTGGGGTGCGAAGACTTGTGTGAGGTCTTGCGTTGTCATGAAGAAGGAGAAGTTCGTTCAGATTTTTGTGCCTACGAACACGCTGAAGTCGTTTCTTCAATTTCTGAAGAGTAGCACAATACACTTCAGAGTTGATCGTTTGACCATGGGGAAGGACATCGAACAGAATAACCCCTTCAGCGTCCCAGAAGACTGTAACCATGACTTTACCGGCTGAGGGTATGGCTTTAAACTTTTTCTTGGTAGGGGAGTGGGTGTGGCGCCACTCCATTGATTGCCGTTTTGTTTCAGGTTCGAAGTGATGAACCTATGTTTCATCGCCTGTAACAATCTTTGACAAGAAATTGTCACCCTCAGCCACATGACGAGCAAGCAATTCCGCACAGATGGTTCTCCTTTGCTCTTTATGGTGTTCGGTTAGACAACGAGGGACCCAGCGGGAACAAACCTTTGAATATCCCAACTGGTGAACAATTGTGACAGCACTACCAACAGAGATGTCAAGTTGAGCACTGAGTTGTTTGATGGTGATCCGTTGATAATCTCGAACGAGTGTGTTTGCACGCTCCGCCATTGCAGGAGTCACAGCTGTGCGTGGCCGGCCCGCACGCGGGAGATCAGACAGTCTTGCTTGACCTTGCGGCGATGATGACACACGCTTTTCCCAACGACTCACCGTGCTTTTGTCCACTGCCAGATCACCTTAGACATTCTGCAAGCGCCTATGAATATCTGAGATGCCCTGGTTTTCCGCCAAAAGAAACTCGATCACTGCCCGTTGTTTGCAACGCACATCCGTTACAGACGCCATTTTAACAGCTCCGTACAGCGCTGCCATGTGTCGGAAGTCAATGAAACTATACGAGACGAAGCGGGAATGTTTGAAAATATTCCACAAGAAATTTCCGGTTTTTTCAACCAAAATTGGCCGAGAAAAAAAATGTGTTGCATTACTTATTGAACTGCCCTCGTAAATGGTGGAATACTGATAACAATGTAATGCATGAAATTGCTATTGAAATAGAATGTGCTAATCCTTTTGTGCGTTTATTCACTGCAATGAAAGATTATTCTGCAAGAGTGGAAAATGAAAATAGAGGAACTTGTATAGCTTAATACAGTTAATAAAAATTTAAACACCCAGTGATGCAGTTCAGACTGATGTGGCTGCTATTTTTATCCTTCAGAATAAATGTGGTGTGTTTTTTCTTAAAACCGCTGGTACAGTCAAAAGCATCTCAGTTTTAGATTGCTCACTGGTTATATTAGCATATCCATTGTTATTTACTAATGGAGATACTGGGTGGGATGCTAATTGTTCCATAATACATCAAGTACATCAACTGCATTACAACCTAGAAATAAAGTTACCATGTTGCGATATGCAAGCTATCGCCTTTCAAATAGAGATGATTTCAACATTTCACAACATTCACAAAAGCTATTTTTGCAGTGAACTGTTGATATGTATGTATGTATGCAGGCATTGTACATACAAGACTCCATTTCATGAGGAAAAAACAGTCTATTCTGAAGCCAGAAATTTATAATAACATATGTAATAATTTATAACTAAACCTGAATCATACTGCAAATATTGGATATTGGAAGAAGAGTTATTTTGCCTTCTTCATGCAACGATTGTCCACAAAATATGTATCAAAATTGTTTGGATGCAATGTCCATTGCACAAGATTTCAGAAAACTTTTGTTATTTGTTACAATGACTTGCAATCCTAATTGGCCAGAAATAATTAACAACATTGATCCACATTAATCTGCTAATTTCCATCCTGAAAGAATTGTGCTCATTTCATGATTAAATTAAAATAATTAATTGGTGCAATATAATGAAACCTGTTTTGGTAAAGTTCAGGCAATCACTTACACAGATGAATTTATTTGGATTGCTAGATGCCCATATTTTAATCACTTTATGTGAAATTGATAAAATAGTAAACATTTGTGATATTGATAAAGCTGTATGTGCAGAAATTCCATATATTCGAACACACCATAGGCTATTTATATTGGAAAACATGTGATGCTTGGCCCATGTGGTGCTTGTAATCAAAATTCTGTGTGTATGAGAGATGGCAAATGCGAAAATTCATAAATAAATAAATAAAAATAAAAATCCTAAAGATTTCTTTGCAATCATACAACAGTCAGTTAATGGATATCCATTGTAAAGACAGTGTGATACTGGTGTTAGCATTAATGTTTGAGGACAACCACTCAATAATACAGTCCATATTTACTTGCTAAATTTGATTGCCACATGGATGTTGAAGTTTGCACAACAATTAAAAGAGTCAGATACATTTATAAATACATATATAAAGGATATAGTAGTGCAACTATAGAAGTAGGCAATGAAGGAACACATAGGAATGAAGAAGTTCAGATTGATAAAGTGAGCAATTTTTTGAATGACCTTAATGCCAGATTGACTGAGACAGTATGGCAAATTTGTGAAATACTAATGCATTTTCAGTCATACTCTTATCATAAGGTTTAATATTTATTTACCTTGTAGACAATATGATTACTTCAGAGTAGGACAAGAACAGGATGCATTTGAAATCATGAAGTAAACAAATTATTATCATTTTTGCATTAAATGAAACTGATCCATTGGCGAATGTTTACCATTATACTGATATTCCTTTCCACTGTGTCTGTGTAGATGGTACAAAAGATGGAAAAAGAGTATATGTGGTGGTGATAAAATTATTACATGCATGTATGTAGTGTTTCCAAGGGATGTAGAACTTTTTCATCTTTGTCTGCTGTTATTCCACATTTGTGGTCCTAAATCATTTGAAAATGTTAGCACTTATAATGGAATCGTCTACAGTACATTTACTGAAGCATGTCACATTCACAGTATTGCTTCAAATGACAATGAATGGCATGAATGTTTAGGTGAAACAAAGGAATTGAATTCACCAAAGCAAAAGTATAATTTGTTTTGTGTAATTTTTGCGTTGATCATACCAGCAGATGCTTTAGCATTGTGGCTTGAATTTAGAACAATTCTGTGCAAAGATTTCTTAATGGGCTACAGTGAAGAAATTTCTTACAATGGAACAGTATTAGATATTGATGATATTTTGAATGTCCATTATTTGACATGTCGATTACTTGGATTAACTATTCCAAAATTAATGCCATAATGTCCTGAAGTAGATATTTTAGGTCTAATCCATTAAGAGCTCCAATGTAATGAACTTTACAAAAGAACTAACTGTGAACAGCATACAATAATTGACAGTGTTATTCACAAAGTTCAGTACAACGACACTGGCTCAAATGTGTTTTGTTTAACTGCTCATGCTTGCCGTGGTAAAACATTCACACAAACTGCAATTATTCAAAAATTAAATTTGCTGAATCTTCATTGCATTGTAACAGCCTTTAGTGGCGTAACCTCACCTCTTCTGATTGGAGGGACGACATTGCTCATTGTGTTTAAATTTCCCATTCCAGTTTTGGAGAATTCAATGCCTAATACAACACCAGACAGTAATAATGATTAATACCATAAAGTGGGGTGACTTTGAATGGCGAGGCGACTTTGAACAGCAATTTAAGGCCTTATTAAAGTAAATGCTGCACTTTAGTGTGTAAATATGGAACTAAGGTCAGGGTTGTTAAATATCGCCCATAATCAGTACTTTCAGATGATATGACAGTCAATATGAAATAACGTTGTATACAAATGCCAGAAAATAAAATAACTTTCTGGAAATGTAAGTTCCTTCACAACACAAAAACATTTGCCTATTATTAGAGGCATTTTTGAGTTTAGAATTTGGAACGAGTTTTTATGGGCAAGGTTAACACTTGAATGAACATTTACAGAAAGCATAAAATGTTATATTTATTCTTCAGTGATATAAAAATATAAAATGTGATGGCTTGTCTTTCAAGGGGTGACTTCAAACAGCGCCTTCCCTATTCTTTGACGCATCAGCTCTGTGGAAAATATGTTTTAGTGAAGTTTCCTTCAAAGGGAAGTGTAAAATATTATGTTAGACATGTTATCACTGATGATGAAATTACACTTCTGAGGAAATGGCACTCCAAGGTGGAATCAGATGATGTTTTTTTGCGTGGCCTAATGTTCCCAGTGTGTCAGGTTTTAAGAAAGATGACATCTGTAGGATTATACCTAAGAAGAGGAAGGCTTCATTCTGAGTTTGAATTTGATGTCTATGACATCTGCTAGAGCTGAAACTCTTTCCTGGCAACTTTCTTTCCTGTAGAGTGTTTACAGATGTATTTCCTCAAAATGCGATAACTTTTTTTTTTCATTACTTTTGTTAAAGTCATATACACTGTTTTGGAAAGATCTGTCTTTAAATAATTTTCTTATTTCATAAGTAGCTCAGCACCCATTTCCATTATTAGCAAAATTAAGCCGTAATCATGTGAACAGTTTCAGGTCATTAAAGAAAACACATAAAAAATACCCAAATTTTTCAAAATAAGTTATTTTCAAAACTATATTTATATACAAAATATCATGCTGTTTCATATGGTAGGGTTGTCATTTAACAGCAGTTGACATGACTCTCACAGAATAGGCAAATGTTTCCATGTTCAGAGTAACCCCAACCCATGGGGTGAAACTGAACAGTAAAAAATTCAAAATAAATAAATAAATAAACTAAGTATGGGGGATAAAAATGTATAATGTGCTTTATCATATTTAGCAACACCTCTTGCAACTTCCCAATAAGTTTGATGTCAATACCTTGAGAAGTCTCTGTTTGATTTGCAAAATTGAATTTAAAATGTTTAAGGTCACCCTATTTTATGGTACATTATTTCATGTTCATTGATTCATATTAATGAAGTTTCCTGTATCAACTTCAAGCACTGCAACGTACAGATAGATTGTTTAGAAATTTGTGTAGAGATCAGTAATAAACATAAAACTCTTGGAGGTAAAATGGTTGTTTTGCACAGTAATTGTCAATAAATTTATCATTTGTTCCATGTGAATCATTTGCATCTTAACTTGATAATTGCATTACAAGTTGGAATGCATTCCATAAATTTCATCATGTTACTTAACTCAAAATATGAGGGCTTTGCCACGTGAAGTAGAGTTTGTGGACCTTTTAAACAAATTGATAACAGCCAACAAAGGAAACTTCCAGAATTTGGTGACAATATTATGAAATACCACAGCCACTACTTGGTGATCAAAATAAAGTCATTAATGATATTCATGGCAGTATTTCAAAAAACATTTTTATCACAATCCATGTTAAAGTCAGTTATTCTAGCACCAAAAAATGAAAATTGTGCCATAATAAATAATGTTATAGTGAATGCTATGCCAGGTGAAGCAAAAGTTTTTCAGAGCTATTATAGAATACTGTGTGATAATGATACGAAATTAATAATTTCTACCCATTAGAGTTTTTGAATTCTCTGTCTGTAAATGGTTTATCACCACAAAAATTACAATTGAAAATTAACTAATGAGGGAAGAATTAGTCAGTGGAACTAGACTGTGTGTCAAATGTTTATACAGCAATTCTATTGAAATGTCGTGGCATATTAAAATTGTGCTGGACAGAGACTCAAAATCAGGATCTTTGTCTTTTGTAGGCAGGTACTCCACCAACTGAGCTACCCAAGCATCTAGGAGAGCTTCTGTGAAGTTTGGAAGGTAGGAGATGAGATACTGGTGGAAGTGTAGCTATGACAACAGGCCATGAGTCATGGTTGGATAGGTCAGTAGATAGAGCTCTTGTCTGAGAATGGCAAACGTCCCGAATTTATGTCTCAGTCCTGCAAACAGCTTTAATCTGAAAGGAAGTTTCATACCAGTGCACAGTTCACTGAAAAGTGAAAATTTCATTCTGAAAACATCCTCCAGGTGTGACAAAGCAAGCTGGGATCTTTTTATGTCCTATCTTGTTTTGCCGTCCATTTCCTTAAATTAATTTTTGACTAATTATCATTAACATACATGAGTACAATTTGCATTTTCAAAAAAGAGAAAGGTTGGCCCTCATTTTTAAAGAAAAAACACCAAACCTAGTTTTGTGCTTAGTTTTATGTATGTTATTAATTTCCTGCTTTATTTTAACTATTCCTAGTTAATATCTTTCATTACAGGGTGAAATCAGAAATTGTTCCTTGACTTAAATTCTATTGTTGACTTACAAACAAATATAAATTCTGTAATAATGATAAACATTTGGAAAAAGAATCACTAGGGTTCTTAAAGTATTTATTTGGCTCTATTCGAAAACATGTTACTAAAGCCGGCCCTTAATTAATTCCAAAGTAATTACCAGTTTTGTCAAACGTATAGTTTGCATAAGTATATCTGTTAATTTCATCATTTAAACTAATAATTCAGCTTAACCCTTGTAGTAGAAGAAACTGTTGAAAAGAAAAAAAAAACTTTCCATGTATTCAGTTAATTGAATGAGGTATGTTTTAAGAGTAATTTCTGTAACTTTAACATTGAACAATGTGTAGTTTCAGTGCCTATTACAGTGAAGATATATAAAGGCCCAATTTTTGGGCTCGAGACAGTCAGTCCATGGCTGATTTTCAGACAAGGAATCTGTGCTGTTTAGAACAACAACAATGCAGTAACTTAACAGTATAATAAGTTAACACAAATAGACTGTGTGTTAAAACAATGGCAGTGTCTGTTCAAGACATACTGTATTATTCTGAAACAACTGTGAACTGTGTGGTCAGGTTTTTACTGCTCATAGATATTCTACAGTAAACAATTGTAGCAGTATGCTGATGTTTGCTTGCAAGATATTAATGAGGCTTATCAAAATTTGCCAATAGTTAACTGGCCGTATATCTGTGTAATATTTGGGGGTTGTGATCAGTGAAAGTAAAGAACTGTGGAACACCACTGTACAGTTGTCGGCTACATCATTTACTGTAGTCAGTGTTGAACTTCCACTTTTCAGCCAGTACAACAACACAGTACATAGACACCAAGGACTATGAACGAAGAAATAAAGCAGGTGAAAGTCACACAGGTTGTGGCAATGTCATGTCACTGCAGGATCCGTACCTTCAGGGGTGCTAGTCTTGCAAGTTCCACAGTAGGGCTTCTGGGAAGTTGGGAAGGTAGGAGATGAGGTACTGGCAGAATTAAAGCTGTGAGCACAGGTCATGAGTCGTGGTTGGGTCACTTAGTCGGTTGAGCACTTGCCCGCGGGAGGCGAAGGTTCCGAGTTGGAGTCTCAGTCCTGCACACAGTTTTAATCTGCCAGGAAGTCTCATATCAGCGCACTGTCCATTGCAGAGTGAAAATTTCTTTCTGATGACATCCCCCCAGTGTGGCTAAGCCATGTCTCCACAATATCCTTTCTTCCAGGAGTGCTAATGTTGCAAGTTTTGCAGGAAAGATTCTGTGAAGTCTAGAAGATGGTTGTTGTTGTTGTCTTCAGTCCAGAGACTGGTTTGATGCAGCTCTCCATGCTACTCTATCCTGTGCAAAACTTCTTCATACTCACAGAAGTAAAGCTGAGCATTGTGCTTGGGTCACTCAGTCAGTAAAGCTCTTGCCTGCGACAGGCAAAGGTCTTGAGTCAAGTCTCAGTCCTGCACACAGTTACAATCTGCCAGGAAGTTTCATATTATCACACAGTCTGCTACAGAATGAAAATTTCATTCTGAACTAATGCTATTGATTTTAAAGTTTTGACTGGCATCACATAAAATAAGCGAATTTTGATTCTGTGTGTACATATGACATATTCAGGTGCTATTTCACATTTTCAATTTCAAAGAACCCTATTGTCAATTATTCCTAGATTTGATATTACCATTAGTAAGTCCAAAGGACAAACATTCAAAAATGTTGGGATTTTATCAAGAGAAGCAGTTTTTATATGTGGTCAGTTATATACTGCAACGAGTAGAGTTTGATCTTTCGATGGTTTAAAATTTTATCTTTGTGTAGATAATGAACAAGGACATTTAGCA